>NW_004956370.1:0-4852 GCF_000276665.1 Chinchilla lanigera
TCTTGGTTTGCTGTGCTGGGTTTTGGCCTTGCTGTGGTCCTATTGGTTTCTATCCTTTTGTTCCTGAATTTTGGAATTTTAGTGTTTCCCCTGTGCAATTGAGTAATAGAATGATTATTCTTCTTGGTGATTTTTTTTTTTTTTTTTTTTTTTTTTTTTAACAGGAGCCCATAGCTAAGAGCTGCCTTGAGTGTAGGGGGAGAGTTGGGACTTGGATTTTTCAGCACTGCTAGAACTGTTAAAACTTACGTGACTCTTAGGGGTGGACTGAATGCAATTTGCATAAAGAGATGCACATGAGTCCTTGGTGGGCCAGGGTTGGGATGCTATGGTTCAGATCAAAAACAGCCCCAGTGGGGCTCCTCTTGTGTTTGGAAGGAGGGTGGATCCTGGGCCCATGGCTGACTGCTGTTACGAGGTGGGACCTGGTGGGAAGAGGTGGCCCCTAGGGCGTGGCCTGGGAGGTTCCATCTCCCATCTGGCTCCTCCCTTCTCTCTCTGCTTCATGACCACCATGATGTGCACAGCTCTCCTCCTGCAGACCCTCTGCCTGCTGTTGTCCAGCCTTCCAGCCGGTACTGTGAGCCAGAATAAACTTTTGCTCTCAGTTGTGGGTGTTGGGTTTGTTTCCCAGTGATGAGAAAGTGACTGAGACAGGTTTCGGTAGCAAAGTGGGGCTGTGGATATGAAGTAGTGGCTCATGGTTGATGTCTTCATAGTTGTTAATAATATGAAAGAGCAGTCCTTTTCATTTCCATAAAATCCCTTAGCTAAGAATTTTTCGCTGCTTATTATGTTCTAGTTACTGTATAAAAAGTTTTTTTTTTTCTTTTTTTTTCTTTTAGATCTGTGACCTCAGAGGGTGAGCATTGCTGAGATTTTAAGGGAGTAGGGAACAGATAAATTAGAACCCTTACAGAAAACTCCATCCCCACATGCAGCCAGGAGAGACCCAGTGTCAGGCTGAGGGGACAGCAGTGCCGTTTGGTTTGGGGCCCCAGGAGGAGGATTGCCCAGGGAGGGTATGTGACTCTACCCTGCTGGCGTTGGCAGGTGAGGGTCAGGCACACCTGGCAAGTGGCAGCCCTTGGGGTGGACCTGCTGGGGGTTCTTGAGTTGTTTTGTGGGCTGCTTAGTGAACGTGGGCTCTTCTCTGTGGATCGCCGTAGGAGTGCAGTTTTCTCTGTAGCTGCTTTTGCCTATGGCTCTCTCTAGTATCCGTACAGGAAAAGCTCGAATCTAGGTTTGTGGGTGTCAGAGACCTGGGCACAGTGAGAGTGGATTTGAAGGTTCTTGCTATTGTCCTTTTGCTGTGCTAGGCGCAACTGCAGGCCCTGCGGGGGTGTGGACTGGGCTCTCGGGCCAGGTGCCTGTGTCTGCTCTGAGTATGGGGCCTCATCACAGGTGCATGCTTTGGCGGGGTGCAGCTCCTTGCAAAGCACTTGAATGCTGTGTGCGGCCGGGTGTCATCCTCTGTGCAACAAAAGGAGTGAAAAGGCGCTCTATAGAGCGCTCTGCTGAATTCATAGTTTTTGTACCTAAAATTGAGACCTAAATAGCAAAATTTGGAAATTTTTCAATTTTTTAAATAAAAGAATTGGTGCCGTATTTGCTCGTATTAGTGAATGATTAATGGTGACTGCTCTTTATTCAGCAGTGAGCCCAGGGCGTAATGTATTTTGGGAGTAACGTCCCACTGGCAGTGTTCTCTGGTCCCGTGGATATGTCATAGGGAGAGTCAAGCCAGCCTTATTCGAAGCCTAAGCAGTTGAGGTAGAAGCAAGACCATCTCTTAACTGTGTTAGACTCCATAAGGATAGAATCTGGGGTCATGGCTCCATCGCAGCATTGCATTTTTCAGTGGTTTATGTGCCTTTCTGATTTTTCCATTGATTTTCAATGTAAGCATTGTAACTTGTAGTGTAGTTAGTATTTAGTTTTCTGAAAATGAATTAGTCCCAGTTTTGAGACAGCCCTATAACTGGTGATGTTAGCATTATTTCTTTCCCTCACTTAAAGGTTTCTTTTTCTTTTGTTACGTTTTGGTTTGATTTAAAAGTGTTCTTACTATGCAAACAAAAACTGAGAACTACTGCTAAATATCTTTTTTAGATTGCCTATCTCCTGGTAAGTGCTCAGTATGGCCCAGGTTAACCTATTCTGTCTTTCGGGAAGTTTAAGTACCCAGGGATGGGTGCCGTGCCCTCTAGCGGTCAGACTCAGAAATGTTCCTGTTGAGCTGCACCACTGTAGTGCTTTAGCGTCTGTATGATTTTTTTTTTTGCTTGAAATAGCTCTACTTTGAAGACAGATGTCTTCCAAGATTCTGTGTAACAATCTCCCATTGGCATCAGTGACATGCAGAGTTTTATGAAGGTGCATGATAGTTATTGTTTATTTTCTGTGCACCTCCTTTGGATGTATGAACTGTGTGAGTTTCTGCTGTCTGCACATATACAGAAGTCTGCTGGTTGCTGTTACTGAGCTGCAGCAGAAGCCTCGGTAGTGGGTTCAGTGTGATGGGAGAAGGTGCAGGCTGGAAGCAGTTGTCTAGCCCCACGGGCTCACAGCCCTCAGTGGAGGTTTCTTGTAGGTGATGTTTCAAATCTGTTGACCTTAATTCTGCATTTCTGGGCAGCTTGCTACCTGTTGCCTGGGAAATGCATTTATTTTAAGTGTTAATTAGGGCCTTGCTGGCTTGTGATCATAATTCCTAACCTGTGCTTGTGTGAACACAAGAAGGACTGTTACTCGCTTGCTGGTCCACAAGGCTTTTTTATTTTTTTGAGATGGGGTCTTGTTAGTAGTTCAGGCTGGCCTTGAACTTACTGTGTGGCCTAGGCTGGCCTTGAACTTGTGGTGATCCTCCTGCTTCAGCCTCACGGGTACTGGGATTACAGGTGTGCTGTACGCCTGGCTCGGTCCACAGATCTTTAAAGAGCATTCATACCACCAGTTTCCTAAGTCACTCTTTAATATTTTCTGCTTATTTTTCACAAAAAGTGACGGCTGGTGGCTGACTTTCGGTGCACTTAGTCATCTTGCGAGCGAGCAGAGTTGGATATGACTGCAGTCTGCAGGGAAGGGACTGTGCTGCAGGACCAGGGTCTCCGCAGTACCGGGTGCCTCGGGCCACAGCTCTGCCTGCATCTGTTGGGGCGTGCCCTGTGGCCTTGCAGTTTGGAGCTGGGTTGTTAATCTTCCAGGGGTGGAGATGTGCTTTTTTGAGCAAGTTTTTTCTAATTTGTGCTGAGTGATACCTGTGGTAGGACAGGCGTTCTCTTGCCTCTGGGCCCTGCTTGGGGCCAGGGCTGCTCTGCTCCTTTTCCCGAGGGGTGCTGGTCCGAAGCCTCACAGGATGCTCAGGGCACGTCCTTCATGCTCGGCCCCTGACTCCTGGCTTGTGCCCCTTTTCCATGCCCACCTGTTCCTGAGCTCCCCTGGGTGGCCGTGTAGAGGTTACTGCACTTGTCACATGCACCTTGGCAGCACTCGGACCTTACTTCTGAGCCCTGCTTTACAGGCACTGTGCCCCGTTCTCTGCCCTGCTCCTTCTGCCTCTGTCGGATGCCTCCTCTGTGGCTGTGTGCCAGAGTTGTCCACACTTGTGCGTGTGGTCCTGAGCCGCACTGACGTGCATTCAGCAGATGCTTCTGGGAGTGAGCACTGCTGCGGAATAGGGACATTGGCATGGGACAGTCCTGTGCTTTCTTGTCTGTGAATTATGAAGCTACATTACAGAGGTGGCCAGAATGGCTCGTGAGGTGAGGGAGGAGGCGGTGGCTGAAGAAAAGATGAGGGCGACGCTTTCATAGACCGAAACAGACTTGGTGGCACAGCAGTTGGATGCCTTGGGGAGCCTGGTCCCTGAGTCAAGGAAGCCAGCTACAAAAGGCCACTGTTGTGACAAACAAGAGCACTTGAGCTTGAATAAAGACCCAGACCAGTCACTACATGAGATTGAGAACATCTGTGAGATGTGACAATGGCCTGTTGTCAGGGTTTTGATTGCAGAAATGTCCCTGGAGCAAGAGGGGACCCTAAAGTATTGAAGATGAAAATGACAGCATTTCTGCGCTTTTTTTTTTGTTTGTTTGTTTGTTTTTTTTCCTTGGTTTTTTTTCTGGTACCGGGAACCGAACTCACGACCTTGTACTTGCCAGGCAGGTGCTGTGCCGCTGAGCTAAATCCCCAGCCCCTAAAAGCTGTGTTCTTTTTTTTTTTTTTTTTGGTTTTTCTCCGGTACCGGGAACCAAACTCATGACCTTGCGCTTGCCAGGCAGGTGCTTTGCCTCTGAGCCAAATCCCCAGCTCTGCACTTTCCTGAATGATCTCCCAGATAGGACGGGGATGTATAATGAAGCAGGCTGGATGAGAGCATGTATGTGCTTGAGTTCTCTGCTTTTGTGTGTAGAGGTAGTGTCTGTGTAGAGGTAGTGTCTATGTAAAGGTAGTGTCTGTGTAGAGGTAATGTCTGTTAGAGTTAGTGTCTGTAGATGGAGTGTCTGTGTAGAGGTAGTGTCTGTATAGCGGTAGTGTCTGTGTAGTGGTAGTGTCTGTAGAGTTAGTGTCTTTATAGTGTCTGTGTAGAGGTAGTGTCTGTGTAGCAGCAGTTTCTGTAGAGGTAGTATCTGTGTAACGATAGTGTCTGTGTAACGATAGTGTCTGTGTAGAGGTAGTGTCTGTGTAGAGGTAGTGTCTTTGTAGAGGTAATGTCTGTTGGAGTTAGTGTCTGTTGGGGCTGGGGATTTAGCTCAGCGGCAAAAGTGCCTGCCTGGCAAGTGCAAGGTCGTGAGTTCGGTTCCTGGTACCGGAGCGGGGGGGGGGGAGTTAGTGTCTGTAGATGGAGTGT
>NW_004956371.1:0-1277 GCF_000276665.1 Chinchilla lanigera
TTTCTGACACCCTCAGAGCAGGCAGCACCAGGAGGCTCTCTAGAGAATGAAGGACTCATTGTCTGGACCAGTACCTGTCCGTTATTGCTGCAGCATCACTGAGGAACCCGTGCTGAGGCAGGGCTGTGTGTCTCTCCAACTAGGGACCCTGTGCGGTGGGAATCTCTAGTCCAGTGAGCCAGGTTCCTCTGTGCTTTCCACATGTATGGCTGTATCTCATGTGTTGGGTCCCCAGGATCCTGTCTCTACTCACTTTCTCGGATTCCTTCAGGGCATCTTCTTCTGACGTCTCTTCTGTGAAACTGAGTTAAATTTCTGCTTTTACACTTGGTATGTGTTACTGCTTCTGCCTCTCCTCACTTGATAAATCACTGTTTGTGCTCTCTGCTTAATCATTCTCAGCCTGTGACTCAGTCAATTCCTGGGCCACTCTGCAGAGACGAGCCTGTGACACTAAAAACTTCCATTTCCTACAGGGGTGATGTGATGAGTTGTGATTGTGTTCTGGGTTTCTATCACCTAATGGAATGAGTAAGTTTATGTGCCAGACAGACCGCACCAAGGAATCCTGAGATAGCTGGTAGACTTTCACATGGGGGAACCTATGAGGCTGTTTCTAGAAGAAGTGAGGAGCTGAGTCAGGGGACTCGTTAAAGAAAATGCATTTAGGGGCTGAGGATTTAGCACAGCGGCACTGTGCCTGCCTGGCAAGCACAAGGTCGTGAGTTCGATTCCCAGTGCCAGAAAAAAGAAAAGAAAAGAAAAGAAAAGAAAAGAAAAGAAAAGAAAAGAAAAGAAAAGAAAAGAAAAGAAAATGAATTTCCATTGGGGTTGGACATCAACCATTGGCCAGGACAGCACTGGAACAAAATTTCAGAGGAAGGGTGTATGTACTGTCTGTATGGCTGTGATGTCCGTCATCTACACTGCACTCCTTGTTATCCGGCCTTCAGACTTCATCTGGAACTTGCCCCAGTGTCTCCTCAGGCTAGCCCACTTGGTCTCTGGGCACTGAAGGCTTCCTGACTTCTCCTACTTGCAGAAAGTAGATTATGGGATTCTTCCACTTTGTGCTGGCTGAGTCTGTCCCCATGGTAAATCATAGATATGTAGATAGCCATAAAAATATGTCTACACCTTCCATAGATTCTGTTTCTTGGAGAACTCTGAGTATTGCTCAATGTAATAAATACACAAGTTCATCACAATAAGTGAATAACCACATATAACATCATAGCATAACATAACAAATTAGGACATGTATGTTTAATTGTAGG
>NW_004956371.1:3582-5189 GCF_000276665.1 Chinchilla lanigera
TACATGTCCAGACCTTAGAAAATTAAATAAATTTTGAGGCAGAGTTTTATTAAATTGTTAAGTAATGAGGCTGTGCTCCAACCCATAATCCTCAAAAAACAAAAAAACAAAACAACACATAATCCTCTTGCCTCAGCCTCCCAGAGTGCTGGGCTTACAAGTTGATTATTAAAATAGTCTTCTGCTGAGGTCACCCTTTGGTGAGCCTTTGCGTGGGACACATGGATCTTTACATCTTTCACTCATTTGAAGAAGTCTAGCCCCATACCTCTTCCTTACATGTCTTGCAGTACTGGGTCTTGAACCCACCACTGAACTATATTCCCAGGTCTTTTTATTTTTTAATTTAAAGTAGCATCTGGATAAGTTGCCTGTGCTTGGCTTGAATTTGGGATCCTCCTGCCACAGGTTCCCGTTAGCTGGGATTACAGATGTTTACCACCTCACCTGTCTTTCCCCAAGTGCCTTTCTCAACAACTTCCTAATCTAATCACATTCCTTCCAATTTCCTGGTTATCCGGCCTGATCATCAGCTGCAGCCACTGTTGAGTCTTCACTCTGCCAATAGCAGAGACCAACACTAAGCCTCTGAAATGGCCCCATTCCCCAGAGTTAACCCTGTAAGGTTCACGTCTGACCTGATTCTCCCAGCCCAGACCTGCCAGCCAGCAGAGGCACTATTGTCAGCAGGGAGCTCATCTCAGCGCCACCACTGTCATAGTCAAGCTAAAGAAGACAAGATCGGACAAGCAACTTTACAGGTCCTTGGATAAGTGGAGACACTCAAAAATTTATATCAGATGCTTCGAGGACTGATCACTGTCTGCCTGCACCCAGGTACTAAATCACTTGCCTCGCTGCTTCCACTGCAGCCTGTGAAGTGGTCTCTGCCTCATTAGGTCGCTTACCCCGTGTTCCTTAGCGCTATCAGCCAGTGACCAGTGGCCGGGTGACTACATTGGACCACTTTCACCAGTGAAGGGCAGCACTTCGTCCTTATTGGAATAGATATTTATTCTAGGTATGGATTTGCCTTCCATCCATGCAATGTTTCCATCAAAACTACCTTTTTTTTGACATATAGAATGCCTTACATATTATCTTGGTATTTCACACAGCATTGCTTTTGAGCAAGAAACTTGCTTCATAGCCAAAGAAGTGCAGCACTGGTCTTACCATTTCCCCAATGTCCTGAAGCAGCTGGCTTAAAGGATGTTGGAGGTGCCTTTTGAGGATGAGTTATAGTGTCAGCTACCTGACAATACCTTGCAGGGTACTTCAGAAGTCTATGTGCTCTGAGTCAGCATCCAATACATGGCAGTTTCTCTAGTAGTCCTGACAAACCCATAGCGACCCACTAGCAAAATTTCTGCATGCTATTCCTACAAAGGTATGCTCTTCTAGCCTAGAAGGCTTAGTGCCACAGAGACTGGGAGATGTGTGCTTCTATCAGGCTGCACAATAATGATTCCATTGCAATGGAAGTTAGGAGGCACCCCTAATATTTCTGGCTCTTCAAGCCTCTGAGTCAACAAGATAAGAAGGAAGTTATGGTGTTATTGGGAGTGCTGGTGTTTGATCCAGATTTGATTCAGTTTACCAAAGGG
>NW_004956372.1:0-1679 GCF_000276665.1 Chinchilla lanigera
ACTGTTGATTTGTATTATTTTGTCTTGAGACCCTGTATCACTTTGAATGTTCTTGCTTTGATTTGTTTGTGTTCATGATACTGGCATGCTACTGTTCTGTTTTTGTTTGTTTGTTTCTCATATACTACTCTCTTTACAATAAAAAGTAAAAAAATTGAAAAATTAAAAGAAAATTTAAAGAAAACAAAGGTTCATCTTCTTATCGCTACTTCATGTTGTGGGTGCTCATGGGGAGCTTGATCCTGCCTACTCAGGGGTCAAAATTCTCACTCTGAGTCTAGGAAAATGGGTTTGTGGTTTGAAAAACCATCATCACTTGATAAAGTAGGAAAGAGGACAATGACATTCGAAAGTCATTGGTGCTTAGGTTTCATTTTACAATCATGTTAAATAAGAAGAGGTCAAAAATTAAAAGCAGACTGGTGGTGATTAGTGGCTCCAAAAAGTGGTTGAATTCAGATAAACTTAGGCAACTTTTAGCATAAGCTCTTTGTCTTTAATGTTAACTTCTATTTGTTTTGTGGTGTTTACCCAAGTACAACAGCTGGAGTTTAAAAGTATATCAACTCCTCCCTGTTTTATAAGAAATCAAATTTTCTCCTATTTTAATTATAATAATGGCCAAAGAATACACCAAATACAGATATCTATGCTTCTACATCCCTCTAACAGAATTCATACTGCTATACAAGACAGCCAAGGGCAAGTTCTAACTCTGAGTTTATCAAATCTTTTATCCACATTCTGATATTTCAAGGTTAATGAAATCAGTACACATTAAGCCCCAGAACTAATATGAAAGAATAATTTATACATCTCAAAATGTATTATTTTTCTGGGTGTGGTGATGCATGCCTGTAATCCTAGCACTCAGGAGGCTGAAGTAGGAGGATCACTGAGAGTTTGAGGCCAGGCTGGGCTACATAGTGAGTTCAAGCCCAGCCTGGATGATAGAGTGAGATCCTGTCTCAAAAAAAAAAAAAAAAAATTATTTCTCTTTGTTTTTTCTGGTATAAAAATCATATTCCCTTTTTTAAAAAAATAAAAAAGCCAGAAATGTTGATAATAATTAAAATTTGTGAATTCTAATGTGCGAATTGGAATGTGAGAAGCCTGTTGTCTAGATCCTATAATCTTGGTCTGAGTGATATCCAAAAATGAAATTCACAAACTTCTTCAGCAACTTTTTCTAATGTTTACCCACTCCTCCCAAGAGGGGTTTTTGTGCATCTTTTCAATGATGCAGTTGTGTATTTGGTGTTGGTTGCACTTAGAAGCAATTTTGATTTAAACTACTTGAGCCAAATGTCGTCCTAGAAATTACTGGCACTGCAACATGCAGACTGACAGATGCTTGGTGTATCTTCCATAAGTAATGTAGAGAAATGTCTGCATTCTCAAAGGAATGTGAAGGACATTGTGAGTCTCCTACTCTGATTCTTTATAAGTAAATTTAGGACTTTATCCTTCTTTCGTACCACTCTGAAAATGTGCTACGCTGGGTTTAGAAAACTTCAATTATGCATGTGTAAAATAATGAGGATGAAGTCAGGCCTACCTTTTGCCTTGAGAACATGCTTAGAAATAAAACATTAATTTGAAAACAAAAAAATCACTTATGTTTAACTGATTTGTTTGCTCTTAAGATAAAATATCTAAGCCATAATTTTTTGACCAAT
>NW_004956372.1:3384-4915 GCF_000276665.1 Chinchilla lanigera
TATATATTACCTTACATATTTTGAGTATTAAAATTTTATAGGATACACAGTTTACGAATATTTCAATCCAATTTGTGAGTTGTCTTTTCATTTTGTTGGTTGTTTGTCTTGCCCAGCCTTCGTAAGGCCCTTTGTTCAATCCCCAGCACCACAAAATAACTGCTAACGATATAAAAAGACTTTTCTCAAAATGACCAAAACACATAAGAGAAATGCTCGGTATCACTAACAATCAGGAATATGCAAATCAAAACCAAAAGATACTTCCTCACCCCAGTTAGGATGGATATTATGAAAAAGACAAAAAATAACAAATGCAGGTGAGAATGTGGGAAAAGTGAAATTATTAAGACTGTTGATGGAAATTTAACCTAGTACAGTCATTATAGAAAACAGTCTAAAGTGCCACAAAACTTTAAAAATAGAACAATGGTACCATAAGTTGCAGTAATCTCACTATTAGGTATATAAGCAAAGAAAATAAAATCAACATGTCAAAGAGATACCTGCACTCCAGTGTTTAGGGAAGCACTCTTTATAATAACCTAGTTATTGAATACAGCTATCTATCAGTAAAGCAAATGGATAAATAAAACCTTATGTATATATATCAAAGATTTTTAAAGCTCTTTTTTATTTACTCTTTGTCCAAAAGATTGTTCAAGAATGTGTTGCTTACGTTTCACTTATTTGTGAATTTTTACATTTTCTAACTGCTATAGATTTCTAAGTTTATTCTATTGTGGTTAGAATCAGTAGGATAGGATTTCAATCTTGTTAAATTTGTTGGAACTTGTTTTGTCATCCACAGTTTGATTTATCCTGAAGAATGTATCTTACGTCCTTAACAATTATGTGTTTTCTTTTGCTGCCAGATAGAAAGTTCTGTATTTCTGTTGAATCCATTTATTCTAGACTCTATGTAGTGTTGTCCAAGTCAGAAGTTTCTGTATTGATTTTCTTAGTGTTCCATCCAATACTGAAAGTGGGGTGTTGAACTCCTCAATTTTGGGGGGGATATTAAATGTTTTATTTAAAGATTTTTAGTGTAAAAAAAAAAGGTGCTCAAATACAGATTACATTATGATGAGTAAGGCAGTATTCTAATGCCAAAAATCAAAACAAAACAAATTTATAATAAACTTACAGCACTGAGCAAGCATATAACTTGATGTTTAATACAAGCTGCATATGCATAAAATGATCTGACCATGTGCTTATGCAAAATAAGTTATTTCCTAAAACATCAAAATGCCAACCATTCTGACTGTCCACTACCTTATTCCTCCGGTAAGTATTTTGAGAGAACTTCCATATAACATGAAAAGAACTGGAATGGCACTTAAAGACTGCAAAAAAATAGAACACAATTAAAAACATACAAATGTATGCAGTACATCTTATTTGTTAAAAAAAAAAATGTTAAAACAAAAGACCATCCTGAACAATGATTAAAACCTCACCATAAAAAAATGCACATCAATTTCATTTGGGGGAGCAGGAAAGATATCTAACAGTCATTCAACTAAAA
>NW_004956373.1:0-4894 GCF_000276665.1 Chinchilla lanigera
AGCGTTTGAATTTTGTACTGCAAAATGAGCAGAGAATAATTATTTGTGATTCACTAAAACGTTATGCTCTTCACTTCCTTGGAATCTAAGACAAAAAATTGAAATTCCCTGGACATTATTTTTCCATAAAGGAAGTCAAATCATTTCTTCTTTCCACTAAATTCCATGGAGATTTTTTAAAGCAAATTTTTCACTGAAGAGCGGTAAATTCCTAGCTAAGTCAGAATCTTTAGTAAATTTTACGAATGATGTAGAGGAAGTCTTCCTGTGATTTTTGGATGCCTTCCCTGATGGCTCAGGGTGTGATAGCTACTCCAGCTCAAGGAGATGCTTTCCTTATTGTTGAGAAGCTGCTGTCACCATGGCTGTGACTTCCTGGACTTGTTTACCCATCATACCTGGACTCCCGTGTCACCTAGATAGCAAGCCACACTCACCTGGGCACATATTTCTTACCTATACTCTTGATTCATGGGATATCATATAAGTTACATTTCTCATTGCTTAGACAAAGTACCCAACACCCAGAGATAGAAGGGGAAAGGTTCATTTGGCTTACAGTTCACAGAGATTTCAGTCCATAGTTGGCTGGCTCCAAGCCAGAGTGGCACATGGCATAGGGGCATCACAGAGGAGAACAATAGTTCATTGCATGCAGAAAACAGCAAAAAGCAAGCAAGGGTCCTTAATAGCATCTTACTGCCTCTTTTATCTTATTCAGACTACTTAGGGCAGGTAGCACTCACACCCTTAATCCCAGTCCCCTTAAACCTAGCACTGCACCATGAATCAATTCCAGCATCACATACTCTAGACTCAGCCACCTCTGGAAAAGCCCCCCTTATGAGTGCTTGAGGCTCTGGGGGGACATCTGGACACAAGCCATAACAGACATCAAGGAAATGATCCTTTTTTTATTTTGGTTTTTCTCCGGTACCGGGAACCGAACTCACGACCTTGCACATGCCAGGCAGGCGCTTTTGCCGCTGAGCTAAATCCCCAGCCCCTGGAAATGATCCTTTTCTACAAACTGCAGGGTCACTATTGTTAGAAGGGTACGCCTGCAGATAGGGCACCAGACAACCTCCCCAATGCTCTCTGGTGTGGGACCAGAGTTCCAGGCCTGAGTGGCACTACCACCTCTTCTCTGGGTCTGCAGCATTCTTATTTTTCTCTTCTTAACCTGGAGCCAGGCCAGCAAGGATCCCTCCCCAACTGTTTGATGGATGGATCAATGAAGACTATTTTTCCCCCAAATTGAGTATTTTTCACAGGATTACAGTAATCAAGGGTAAAACTTACCCAGGCTGGATCTCAGTTTCCCCATATTTCAGTCTTACTGGTTTTGATTTGTTTCACTATATATTTCTGTGGGTTGTTTTTTTTTTTCCCTTAAAGCAGCCTTCACCGGTGACCTGAATGTCATTAATAAAAACCTCTGTACTCATAGTAAAATTTGAATATTTATCTCAACGTTGCATTCACTTGCACCATTTGAAAAAATTAGGTCATTTAAGAGCTTCTTTGTTTGGTTCTTGTCTTTAATAGGAATTTTCCACGGCAATTTCTTGGCCTTAATGAGCAGTGGTGGTTTGATTGATGAGTAGCATAATTTTAATGGTTGCATGAAAATGAACTGAGGTGTGTTGGTACACCAAAGACTTTTTGTTGATCATTATCCTTTTCTTAGAGCATTTATTTTGAATAAAATGTGTTAGCTTGTATTTCAGGATTGGGGTCTGCTTTTTGCATTTTAAAGTTACGGTGTATTTGTGACAACGGCATGGCACTGTGAAACCGTCTCTGTTGTTTCTTTTGCTATCTAAAAGCATGTGAGTCAGGATCTGGAAGACTCATCCTGTTCTTCAGCAGCAGGAAAATTCAACCGAGAACAGTTTTACAAATTTATCATTTTTCCTGGCAAGTGGATCAAAGTCTGGTATGACCGGCTCACCTTGCTGGCCTTACTTGATCGGTAAGCCACTGAGCATGCACATGTGCGATCCGATGCAGCGGGGCATCGCGGTGCACATTGCATGTTTCAAAAAGAAAACTGCTGCCTTAAGGTTCCCCGAAACATCTCCAAGCCCCGCCCTTCACTTCTCCAAGCCCCCAGTCAAAGCACCATGATCCAGAGAGTGAAAACCTTGAGCTTTATTTGCTGCAATTGGAGGTATGAGGATGGGTCACATGGTATGGATTTGGGGCTAGCACTGGGGACAGTCTATGCTTGGGGCTGCACATACCCTGCCCCATATTTACAGGAAAGCTCCTGGTTTTGTCTGTAGCACAGGGTCTGGCATGGGGGAGATGAAGTGGGGTGATGCCTAGCTCTTCCCCGGACCTGGGTTCTCATTTCTCACTCCTGCCTGCTGTGCACCAGCTCAGATGCTAATCTCTTCTTTAAAACCTTCCCTCTTCTCATCTCTTACAGCATCTCCCCCACCCGCTTGCCAGCATAAAATATTTTCAGGCTGGCGATGCTGCCACTGAGTGGGGGTGGGGGTGGGGGTCAGGCGGGGCGTTTCCAGCTGGCTGCGGTGTGACAGAGAAGGGCTGGGGAGCGGCTTCTGTTTTTGTCCTCCCCTGCCTCAGGCTGCGCAGAGGTCACTGCTGTGATCTTCAAGGGCTGTAGCTCTGGCAGGAAGACTAGCTTGAAAATTCGAGATGCTATTTCTAAAACCGTCCTAGCTCTGCTGTTGCGCAGCTCAGCGCCAGCCTGGAGGGGTAATAGCAAGACCACACTGTTGCCGTCAGTCCCCTGGTGACTACTTGTTATAGTAATGTTACAATAATGTCTTAAACGGTGTGATCACATACACAGAAACGATAGTCTTGCAAAATTACAATAGTAAATTTCTGGACCCACAAGTCAGGGAATGGAGTTATAATGGTTTTGCTAACCACACTATGTTACCCAAAGGGCACCCACATAAGGGGAACATTTCATAGTTAACTAATAATCCAAGACAATACATTCTGTTAGATGAGGCATTTTTTAAATGTTATTTTTTTTTTTTTTTCTGTTAAAAGGGAATTATTGAAATTTGGAGCGGCTTCTGTTAACCCTTCATATTAAAAACAAATCTTTTGGTAGGTTTTTATTTTCCATTCTACTCAGTGATAAAAAGAAATCCTCCAGAAATTCCACTGAGATCTAAAAAAGGATCATACAGAAGATTACTGCCTTTTAAAAATGCTTATAGTTTTACAGTTTTAATCACCTTTTTTGTGTAGTCACAAAGGGTTTTTAGTTTTGTGCTCACAGATGATGTAGACAGCAACACTCCCTGGTCACCAGACCCCTAGTGGGTGTGGGAGCCTAGGTGCTGCAGTGAACCCTTGGAAACCAAACCCCAATATTTACTCAGGCCGAGCCCTTGGGAGGATTACCAAGCCTCTCCGTGCCTCAGTTTCCTGTCTATTAAATGGGGGTACCATGTACTGTTGGAAGTTGGTGAGGATTAAATCAATTTAGCCCAAAGAAGTCTTTTTAAAATATTAGTTACTGTTATTATTATTAATTATTGCCTAGAACGTGGCCCAGGACCAGCACCTCTGTTGAATGAACACACGGAGTCAACTCTGTTTGCCAGTCAGCTCCCGGGCCAGTCCCTGGGCTTCAGTTCTGCCACAGTCTTTTCCTCCCAGACTGAAGTCCTGGACTCATCTTTGCTTGTTTAGTCAGTCCTTCACTGTGTATAGTCCAGATGTTCAACCTCAGGGGGTCTTTCCTGCCTCACCCTGACGTGTGTCATAAAGTCACGTGTCCTTTCCAAGTCCCCAGCCACGGGCTCTCCCAGGCCTTGGGTTACCTCTCCTGGGAGTGCTGTTCCCCCTTGCTTTGCCTCCTTCCCTTCCCGTGCACCTCATAAGCCTCTTCATGATAAATCTTCCTGAAGTGCAGCCTTCCGCGGGGCTCTCCTTGCCTAGAGAGTTAACATGTGAGCTCAGCGTTTAAGCACAGACAGATGAGAGACGAAGGCAAGGGAGTAATGGAGGCTGGGGTGGAGAAGTGAAATCCAGGTAGAAGAGAATCTGGGCAAAATACCCACTAGAAACTTGATTCTTTCCTTTCAAATGGAAAAAAAAAAAACTTTTTAAAATTTTTGTTTTATTTCCTAGGCCCTTAGTTATTCTTAAGTACTGTACACATCAGGATGTTGTGAGCACACTGGAGATCATGAAATGAATTTTATAGATCTGAATGGAAAAAATGGATTTACCCCCATTAAAAAAGCACAATAGAAAATAAAAGATATAAAAATTTCCCCTTTCACTAAATATATGTTTCCCCCAAGAGGAAATTATTATTATTGTTATTGTTATTAATCAATAATTAAATTATTAATTATTTTTAATTTTCAACATTAGCATTACCATTGTAGATACTTAACATTTCTTTACCTTTCCATGTCCTCTTTTTACCGTGCTCCTGTTATCCTGTCACATGTCAGCTGCTGTCCAGTCCAGCCAAAGGGATCACATTCTGCATTCCCTGGCTGCAGCCTTTGTTCCTGTCCACCCTCCTGTGGGAGGCCGGGCTCTGCTTCTCAGCGGGCCCAGCCCCACATGAAGCTTGCTGTATTGCTCTCATTCCTGTTTCTGTTTCTTTGAATCACTGAAATCTCCCCCCTCCCTCCCCCCACCTCTCCCTGCCTCTCTGCCTCTCTCCTTGTCTCTGTCTCTGTCTCTGTCTCTGTCTGTCTCTGCCTCTCTCTCAAGTTCCTTTCAAACAATTCATGGATTCACTGTGTGTCCTTACACGTTTTCTCCTTAGTTGCTTTTTGTTTTCTTTGGCTGTTGAGGCATTTTCAGTGTCAGTATTAGATTTGGGCTACTTTTCACTCATTTATTTATTCACTAAAAAATATTCCACAGTCTGGTAGAGAGT
>NW_004956374.1:0-4889 GCF_000276665.1 Chinchilla lanigera
CTATGCAGTTCAGGCTGGCCTTAAGCTCACTTTGTAGCCCAGGCTGGTCTTGAACTCACAATGATCCTCCTGCCTCAGCCTCCCGAGTGCTGGGATTACAAGCATGCGCCACCATGCCCGGCCCAATCAGAGGTTTTGTAATAGCAAATTTCCACATTCACCTTGTATGTGAAAGTATCTAGCTAACTGGCTGACACATGTATTAGTAACAAGTATCAGTTTGCTTTCTTCCTGCCTAATTCTCTCTTGTACTTTCTATATACCCAGGAGGATAACTTTCTGCAAAAGCACTAGGGAACAGTACTGGGGTTGGGGAGGGTGGGACAGAGAGCTACTGATTTCTGTTCTATGACTCTTGGTAGGCAGGTGCAGTGGCACGTACTTATAGCCTAGCCATTCAGAAAGCTAAGATAGGAGGACTGCTTGAACCCAAGAGTTCAGGATTACTAGCCAGGGCAATATAGGGAGACCCTACCTTTAAAAAAATTCATAATACTGTCTCATCCATCCATCTATCCTGGGTATCCCTGTATTGCCCAGACTACTCTAGAACTTGCAATCTTCAATCTTCCTGCTTAACCTCTCTAGTAGTTGGGACTTACAGGTGTGTGTTACTGTGCCTGTGCAATGCTACTGATTTTTAAAAGCTATAAATGAAAAAAGGGAGGGGCTTTTTTTGTTTTGTTTTTTTGGTTTTTCTCTGGTACCAGGAACCGAACTCACGACCTTGTGCTTGCCAGGCAGGCGCTTTGCTGCTGAGCTAAATCCCCAGCCCTGGGAGGGGCTTTTAATATAAGGACTAGTGGGTAAGATCACCACACGCAAAACCAAGGGGAGCTGACAATGAGCCTCCCCCAGGAGCATCAGTGTGAGCATCTTCATTTTTGTGCACTGTTACTGGGAAAATTGCTGCTCAGAATACCTTTTCTGGAGGTCCAAAAGTACTATAAACAGTGCCTTCACACAGACCTATATCCCTAAACTTAAATTTTTTTATTTCAAGAGTCTCAAAGAGTTGCTAAATTGCCTAGACTTGGCTCAAACTTTTGATTCTCCTGCCTCAGCTTCTCAGAATGCTGGGATTAAAGGTGTACATCACCATGCTCAGCTCTGGCTTTTTAAAAACTGTAACAACGTGTTTGCTATTTCTTGTGTATGAGGACTGATCTTATTTTCAAACTAGATTGTAAGGTGCTGAAAGAGAACCGCCTACTTGGAGTTTCTTTATAATACCTGTAGAGCTTGATGTATTATAGAAGTTCAATGAACTAAATCACAGAGTCTCAGAGCTGAAGAGCACTTTAAGATAATCCGATTGAGTTTTAACGGAAAAAGCTTGTTCTGAAAAATCCAAAGAAGTGTTCCTTTTCCTACGGGGAGACAGTAGCAGAGCCAAGCGCGACATCTCTGAGCTTGCCTCGAGCAGCAGTGTAAGGGTGTCTCAGTTAACAGCCTGAACATTCTGAGAGGGAAGACACGACTGGATGCTGCTGGAGCCAGTGAGGTGGGAGCAGCTGGAGCAAATAGGAAACCCAGCAACATGGTGCGTGGAGCAGCTGGAGCAGGCTGGGGTGGTGCCCAGCTCCACAAGCTGATGTACTTTCCTGCCCTGGCGTGAACGTGCCCCTGGACTGGTAGTGTGCTGGCTCCCACCCTGCCTCCGACAGCTAGGAGCCAGCGCTGAGTGTCTGTCTTCCGCTAGTTTTCCATACAGGTGTGGGGGGCTCTGTGCATACCCCATTGTTCCACAATACACCCCCCTCCCCAAGCTGGGTGGTAGTGTGAATGAACTGTGGCTATATTTAGAGTAAAACTCCTGGGGCCACCACAAAGGACTGACTGCATCTTCAGGAGGGTGGGTAGGCGGGAAGGGGACAGGGGAGAGAAGCTATTTTCAGAACACATGTCATTGCTGGCTACAGAGCAAGACTGTGGCCATAATGCAGAGGGAAACAATAGCTATGGCCAGAGGAAGAGCCTGTTATGTTTCAGGTGGGATGTTTGCAACTGCTCAGGAAACCTGACCCCGCCCGACAGCAGCACAAATCACAGCACAGCCTCATAGAGGCAGGCAGAAGGCGGGGGATTCACAGGCCTGGGCCAGTATTAGGTGCCAAGAGGCCACGCCTCATGCTTGGAGGAGGATTTTCAGTGACTGCCTGGCCCTGGGGGCCTGGTTAGGAATGAAACACTTCTGACCAATTTCCCAGACAAACCATGTACCCTGCTTTGGTCTCTGGACACCTCCCAAGAAGGCAATGAGAATGAAAAGAACTCAGGCGGAAAGCAGTATGGTAGGCAGAACTAGCCCAAAATGGAGAGCTGTTTCAGGCAACAAGGAAAAGCCTGCATTGAGCTGGAAAGTGTGGCCTCAAAGCCCCGGTGGGCGGACTTGGCACCCCCAACATCTAGGGGCCTGCCTGGGCGCTGCAGCTCCAGCTGCATAGGCCCTGAGAGCTCCCCACACCCCGTTTCTGACCTCCAGTCGGCCCCATTCACCAGCCTCTGTGCAACGCCGGAAGCAGGGAGGGACAGGCTTCAGAGGGAGGCCAGGCCTTACCTCCCCCATCCTCACAGATGAGCTGAGGCCCAGGGGTCTAGGTGGGAGCAGGGAAGTGGGGGGTGTGGCTACAGCCCCAGATCTCACTTGGACTTTATAGCCACCTTGGGGGCCAAGGGGATTCTGTTCAACCCCATCTTCATATCCCCTTCCCCAAACATGTGTGGTTCCTGTTTTGCAGCATCTGTAAAAGGCACTGGGAGTTGGGGACTTGCCTTACACCTCTAGGTTAACACCCTGGAGACTGGTGGAGTTTAGAGCAGTGTAATTTACAGCCCATCTCTCCGATCTTTGATTCTCCTTTCTTCCTTATTGTATTAGTGTGACCTAGGTACCTGCCAACAATAATGGCCTCTCTAGCTAGAAGCCTCTCCTCCACTCCCAGGACAATTTATACCTTTTCCTTGGGATTTTCCCCCCTTAAATTAAACAAAAAGAGGAAAAATAGAGAAGGTTAACATGGGTTTGGCGCGCTGAAGCCCCGTGGTTCTGGGCAGGGAGCCAATGGCCCGAGGGCACACACATGTGTGTGCTCTCCCAGAAGGGCCTTCACCGGCCCTGTTTTACAGCCACCTCGGCACAGACTCCAGGGTTCACGCATATGGCCAGACAGATGTGTCTGGCTTACGTTCAAGGCTGGAAAATGAAGAATTATGGAAGTGAAGGGCCCCGGGCATGAAGGAGGGGGAGGAAAAGGGGGGAATTTTTCCTCTGCTGAGAAATCCTCCTGTGGCTGTGAGGCTGGAGGAAAGAGGCTGACAGGAGGCAGGGCCGCCAGCAGCAGTGCATGTGGGGCCTGTTCTTAAAGGGGCCACATCAGCCTAGGCTTGTTAGCCTAGA
This sequence comes from Chinchilla lanigera, assembly GCF_000276665.1. Classification (NCBI taxonomy): domain Eukaryota; kingdom Metazoa; phylum Chordata; class Mammalia; order Rodentia; family Chinchillidae; genus Chinchilla; species Chinchilla lanigera. Next base: position 3,401 of record NW_004956374.1, read on the forward strand.
GCCTGCCCTTAAGGCCAAGGCCTGAACGGCCTCCTTTGAAGGAGCTGATGGGGAGAACAGGCCCTCCCGAATAGGGCCAGCCAGGGCCCTGGAAGTCAGGTCTTATATTGGGCCTCCAATTATTACAGTACTGGATATTGCTGGAAACAGAATTCTGGACAGGGATGGATTCAAGTAGCATTTGCCCCCATAGCATCCTGTATGTAAAATAAAAAAAATAACATTTGCTCACATACTGAATCATTTGCTTAAGACTTGCCTTTTCAATACATGGTACACTCTAGGATATGATATTTTTGTTCACTTCTGTGTCCCCCAGCCACCAGCATGCTTAATGTTCAACACCGCTTGTTAAACTGAGCTGAAGACATGGTCCTTGAGCCCAAGGAGTTCATAGTACCATGGGGTGGGGGGGAACCCTGAAATAACTGTAATTTGAGAAATGATAGCAGTTCTACAAATGAGGTATAAATCAATACTACAGGAACACTGAACAGAGAGATGAATTCCTCCTGGGGGGAATCAGGGAAGGCTTCACTAAGGAGATGGAGTTTCATTTGAGAACTGAAGGAGGAATAGAATTTCAACAGGTAACAGGAAATGCGGAGTGGAAAAAGAATAGTTTGGTTTGAGGGACAGCGTCACAAAGACCAGTAAATGGAAAAGGGCAGCACCTATCTGGAGGCAGTGAGCAGAGAGCAGAGTTAGTGTTACTCTCCAAGTAAGGAGGGCCTCAGTGACTAGTTGGGTGCTTAGTTCCTGCTGTCATTCATTCTGAGGCCTCTACCAACTCTGACAGGTGTTACACTATTTTGGTTTCACAGACCAAGAAGCAGGCTTTGCCTGGGGATGTGATGGTGGGCAAAGTTGGAGAAACTGAGAGGGACAGATCAGAAAGCCTTCGATACCATAGAAGAAACTAAGACTTTATTTTAGTCACCAAGTTAAAGGCATTGATGATTTCCGAGCAGGGAAGTGGTTCTTCTGGGAGCAGAGTAACACACTGGAGGTAGGAGGGTAAAATAGGAGCTAGGTGGTCAGACTGTGAACTACACAGCGCCAGGAGGGGTCATTCACATGCTACAGGTCAATGACATACCCTGAAGCTGTGCAATGCAAGGGCTTCATAGCTACAATCGAAGCGAGTCTCTGAACTAGTAAAGCAGTGGCAATGGGAATAGGGAAGAAAAGGGGGAATAAATGAGTGTATTCACTAGGATAAGGTTTGATAAAAATTGGAAAGGAGGGGTAAATAGCCAAGTTGGAATTTAAGATGATGCTGTACTGGCTACCATTTATGAAGTCAAAACACTAACTCCTGAGACTAAGAAAAAACAAAAGAAGAAGATCAAAAAAAAAAAAAAAAAAAAAACCTTTCCTCTAAATTGTGGGATGGAAGCCTAGGAAGGGGGTGGTCTGGTTAGCAGAGAGAAGATAAGGTCATTCATTTGTGCTTATAAAAGAAAGGAAGCTGGAGGAACGGGGCTTT
>NW_004956375.1:0-4876 GCF_000276665.1 Chinchilla lanigera
CTTGAACTCACAAGGATCCTCCTGTCTCAGCCTCCCAAGTGCTGGGGTTACAGGCATGTGCCACCATGCCCGGCCTTCCCCTATGGGTTTCTGTAGCTGTGTTTTTAAAGAAAGGTGAGTATGTGGGTATAGTCAGGTTTTTTAAAGCCTGGCCCTCAGTGATGTGTCTTCGGCTACAGTTGTCTTTTGTGTTGAGGGCCCAACCCTGCCTAACTGCCTGTATTTTTTTTTTTTTTTCTTTTCTGCCTATAATTTCTATAACTAATTTAGCTGTCCCTAACTGCAGTTAGGGGAAAAGGGGAGTAGTTTTCATCCACTGCTTCAAGCTAAGGAGGGTCAATGTCCTTTTCCAGAGAGCTAATCTAATGGGCCTCAGATAGAGGTCATATTGTGGTTTAGCAGTTATGGACTCTCCTTACAAGGTAGATCTGGTGGATCCGGGTAAAAGGAGTCTAGCATATTTGTCATTGGTTCCATCTGCATGGAGTTTTGAAGCCTCTAGGCAAGAATAAACAAGTTCTTGGGGCTGGGGAGATAGCTCAGTGGCACAAGTGCCTGCCTGGCAAGCACAAGGTCCTAAGTTCAATTCCCAGTACATTAAAAAAAAAAAAAAAAAAGTGAAAAACAATTTTTTGGGAATTTAGAGCATGCATAACTAAAATGTGAGATTCCACTGGTTCCTACACCCCTCTGCTGATGGAATCTGATATTTTGTTATAGATCTCTGCAGTTTTATCTGTACGAAGATGGAATTGGGCGGTTTTGAAGGACAATTTTAGCTGAAGAATTTGAAGATTTTTGCTGCACATTTATAGACTTCATTGTAGGTTTCCTGCCTTATTGACCCATAACAGTGTTCCTCTACTGGTACAGCTAGAAACTGCCAGAAGGGGTCGGCAATTGGAGCCCCTTTCTATATCTTTCTTATTACTATGGCATTGTTTATATATATATTTTGGTTATACTCTTTTGCTGAATGTTCAAGGCTAAGTTAAAGTGAGACCTGTGTTAATTAAAGTGGGTCTATCAACGTCAGTCACATCTCCTCAGGCTTTTCTTTAGAACCATATATGAAGCCTCTTAGCTCCTCTGTCACTGTCAGCTGTCGGGATGGGTGATGGCCTTGCTTGCCCATGTTGTTTTCTGTGAAAGCATGGGAGACTTTTTTCTCTTGGCCATCCTCTATAGAGGTCCCTCTCCAGCCTCGTTGTGGTCCAGAGGAGTCCACAGTTGTAATCCTGGGGAAAAGTTATTGGAATTCCAACCAGTAATTCCAATCTACCACTTTCAGTGTGATCCATGGTGAAAATAAAGAGATAAACACATATCTGTAGCTATGGGGCCCTAGGGGGTCCTAAGTCCAGGCAGAACAATGGCTAACCAGAACAAAGGCCTCAACCCAGGGCTAAAACCAGGTTTTATTAATTCACAAAGAGGGGAGTGGCTCAGGGACAAGTAACTGTAAGAGTGGTGGAAGTAGGTGAGTACTATGAGCTGGGCTAGGTAGGAAGTATATCACCTCTGCAGTTTGCAGAGAGGTATGCAGAAAGAGTAATCTGAGGAAGTGCCTGTGTTTTGGGGTCGGTGCTTCAGCTTTGATGTCTGGCCTTCATGCCCTGAGATGTCAGGAGTTCTTTTCTGAGCCTCAGTCTCAGCTGACAGCACAGCGTCACTCAGCCTGGTCACACATACTAGTTGGGGACTCTAGGCAGGGCATCCCTGACCTGTCACATTACTTTAAAGGCTACATATCAACACCTTGGCTAGACCCATTTTCATTGCTTAAAGCCAACTGGGGTGTAAAGAAATATCCCAGCCAGCTCTGTACATAGAAGAACAAGGAATTAGGGCCAGGTTTAGCCAAAATGGAGACAAATAGTCTTCTTTTAAGGAGAGCCATCCCAGTGGTCCTCCACAACCCTCCTTTTGCACACTGTACCCTTGTTGATTCCTGTCCTCTGGGGCCTAGCAGTCTCCCTGCTCAGGAGATTGGGTGACTCACCACCACTGTACGATCTCAAAGAAAAAGTTCTCTCATGTACTGGGTCTTTGTTGACCTTAGAGTGTCAGGGCAAAAATATTGGCTGTCCTCTGAGCCCAGGTACCTTTCTAGTTTCAGTCTTCAAGCTTTAGTTGTTGAACATCCAGAAGAGAAGATCAGTGACATCCATACTGCAGAGGGGGCAGTGTTAACTATTATAATCTCACCTAAATATCAAGCACTTTGAAACAGAGCCAGAGGACAGCTATTTTTTATCAACCACGATTGTTTTTGTAGTTGTATCCCGGCAAAATGTTAACAGACAATAATTATACAGTTTGCAGAGAAAACTTGAGATCAAGAACCACACATAGTACTTTAGCATGACAATCATGATGACATTATTTTGTAACATGCTGAAATCTCCATCTTAGTATAGCACAGAGCGGCACATATAACATATACAGTGCATAAGGTTTTTTTTTAAAGACTGTTATTTGACTGGTGATATCATGGTGGTTTGACATATACTTCTTATCACAAGTAGCCAGAGCACAAGAGAAAGGCAGATATCTGAGTCTAGCCAAAAGTTGTCACCTTAAATAATCTTAGTTTTACACCTGAGAAGACCTGTACACCTAGGAAGCATAAATACATTTAGCACACCATGAAATTAGCAATAATGATTGTCATAGCTATATGGAAACCTTTGTCTCTTAATTTAGTTTTGTACCTTTTTAATGAAACCTTGTCATTTTACCCACAAAAATTTAGCCTTTTGATGACGACCAATGTAAACATATCACAATTATATGTTTAGTAATGTTTACTGGGGTGTATTTCCCATAAGGCAGTAGAAATTACTAGGTCCCATTACTGAACAAAGACTGGAAGAAAATATTTCCAGGCAGCTTCTCCTTTATGCCCCAAGGGGAGTCCTGTCCAACAGTTTTCCTAAGCCCAAAGGTCCCTATTTAATTATTTTTAAAACATTTCTGATGACCCATGAGAACCAAATCACAATTAACACATTATTTTTTTGTTTGTTTGTTTTCATTTCTTTTTGGTTTTTCTCTGGTACCGGGAACTGAACTCACGACCTTGCGCTTGCCAGGCAGGCGTTTTTGCCGCTGAGCTAAATCCCCAGCCCCCTAACACATTATTTTTGACCAATGACCGACTTAAGTAACTGTACAGAGACAACAATATGCGTTGCATTTGTAAAACCAATCTTGATATCATTTTGATCAGCTGGCAACCTGGGTGGAAGTATAGCCTTAGTTCTAATGACATCTATAAGCCAACTTAAATTATAGGCAAATATTTTAAAAATCCAAAAAGGCAAAAAGAAGAAAAAATGGTTGAGATGAAATGAAACAGCTGTAAATAGGGTAACCAGTCACAAAATAAACAGAGAGACAGACAAGCACACAGAAGGCAATTTATTTATAAAACTAGAGTGCATTCAGATGTATTTGGCCAAGTTGAATTATAACTCTTTTGTTTAAGACTAGTCAAGATTTTTATAGGTCAATTAACAGAGATTTCTGGTAATGAAATTAGAAGGAATAAAAATCTTTTACTTATATTTTCTTCTGATTTTATTTTTGTCTTAAGAATTTTGATAACTCCGTGCACTCTTTTTTCATTTAGCCTCCAGCTCAGTCACCTCTATACTTTTTCTTCCTTTTAATAGCATTTGTGGGATCCCCCTCTGTAAGACTTAACAGAGTTTGGGCTAACATTGAACTTACTTGGTTCCTACATCTTGACAAGCTTTCAGATAATTTCCAAGATTTCCTCTGGCCTTGACCTCCCCAAGGGTCTGTTTGCAATCTTTATTTGTATTTTTAAAAGCCAACTGAAGCATGATAATTTCAGTCATTTGTAAATGAGGACTCTTTCTGGACTGCCTCCTGCATAGGTGGGACTATAGGTGCATGCCACCATGCCCAGTGTGGCCAAGGGAAGCCGAGAGGGGGAAGCTGCTTTTCCATTTCAGAGCTCCCCTGCTAGCTTACTGTGGTACCCTCATTCCCCCTGGCTCATGCCCCACACTGCCACCACTGCCACCACAGCTAAAGTTGCAGCTCCTGCCCCAGCTGTTGCCCCTTCCATCTCTACCACCCCCAAGGGCAATCACACTGCCATCTTGCATGTGCTGTATCAGCCTCTATAAATTCCGGAGGTGTGGGCCAAGAAAGAGTCTCTACTTTTTTCCTATTTTTTCACTTTTTCCTTATGAAGGGAAGCTGTGGCAGCTGTGTTAGCCATTACAGTACATAAGGGTCTTAACACAGTTTTACTGAGTTCCATGTCCAAAAAGTGTCTGGGGTGATTTGTTCTGCCCTGGCATGGGCCCTCCTTAGATTTTCACCCTCTCTGTCCCAGTTTTTCTATGTCCAAAGTTCCCATATTCAGGAACTGTGGATTATATTTTGTAGAAAGAGACAGGGTGCTAACATGGACCCTTGCCTATTTAAACAGCATGCTGCCCCATTATCTTGGTTGTAAGAAAACCTTTCTGCAGCACAGTGAATCACCTTCACTGTTTCCAAACCAGCTCCTGTTGGCCATCTTGCAGATTTCCTCAACACCACCTTTTAATTCCTTTCCCACTCAGGTGGACCTTCCCCACCAGGTCACAGGAAGTCCCTGTTTGGGCGCCATTTGCTGTGGGACTGATCATACCCTCAAATACTGTTGGGAGGTCAACGAGGATACAGGAAAGACAGACAAAATTGAGCATGTGAGGGGGACTGGGAGGAGACTTGCTTCTAGTGAACAAGCTCTCCAACCTCCACAATGAACTAATTTTTAATAGCCAGCAAGAAGCACAGGGGATGGAGCCATGTATCATTCATGACACGGTGGAAGGAGATTTTGAAAATAAGC
>NW_004956376.1:0-2257 GCF_000276665.1 Chinchilla lanigera
CCATAGTGTCTTCCTGGGCTGGGCTGAAGACCAGATATTTTCAGGAAGCTCAGTGAATCACAGCTTTGCCTCCCTGACCAGTGTGCAAGGCAGGCAAAACCTCAGGCACATTCTGGGGCCTGGGTGGCTACCCGCCACACCCACAGAATGTTTGCCCAGGCAGGGCAGAATGTCACACACCTTTAGGAACCCCAGTGAGCCAATCTGGTGACTCCCCCAGTATGGTGTGAGACAATTGGAGCCCTGACAACTTCTCTGGCCTTGGTGGTAACTGCCAGAAAAACTCACACCTCCCTGGGAGCTCAGCTGAAACCTGGACAGAGTCAGCAGCCTTGGGAAGTCCACCCTCACCCCTCCCCTTCCAGTATGGGAAGCAGGCACTGTCGTGGGCAATATCTGAAGCCTCAGAAAACACGACCTTCATACCTCCTAGTCTTGTGGAAGCTGGGCCGAATCCCAGACAGTCTCAGGAATGCTGGTGAGCTTCCCCCCACTTCCCACACCTCCTGGGAGCCAACTAAATGCAACAAAGGTCAGGAGCATCTGGGACCCCACCTTCCCACAACTCACCACCACAGGAGATACACTGAGCACTGGGGATCTTCAGACTCTCCCCTGCCACTCCCACCCAATCAGGAGAGTGAGACTACAATCCAGGGAGCCTCCGAGTCTTCAGAAATGACAAAGTGAAGGAGCAAAATGCAATCTCAGAACTCCACACCAAGCAGAGCAAGCAATATAACAAAGGAAAAAAAAGGAAGATGCAACAACAGGAAAATAACATGACAAAGATAAGCCAGTACATATCAGTTATAACTATCATTGTAAATGCTCTCAACACACCCACAAAAACAAGCAGACTAGCAGAGTGGATCAGGAAACAAACTCCAACTATATGCTGTAAACAAGAAAAACATTTAACTCAAAGGGAAATTCACAGACTGAAAATTAAATTAAAGGATGGGAAACAATACTCCATGGGACAGGAGCTCAGAAAAAAGCAGATGTAGCTATTTTGTTTGCAGACAACGTGAACTTCAAACCAAGAACAATCAAAAGAGATAAAGAAGGTCACTACATATTTGTGAGGAGGAAGTATCAAGAGGAAGAGATAGCAATAGTAAACATCTATGCACCAAATATAGGAGCACCCACCTGCATGAGACAAATTGTAACAGACATGGAAAATGAAATAAGTAGCAACACAACCATAACAGGGGGCTTTAACACCATATTGTCAAATAGATAGATCAACTAGACAAAAAATTGGAAAAGAAATAACAGAACTTAACCAAACGTGTGAACATATGCACTTAGTAGACCTTTAAGAGTGTTCCACCCAACAGCATCAGAATATACATTCTTCTCAGGTGCACATGGGATGCTTTGTAAAATGGACCATACACTACTACATAGACTATTTAAAAGTAAATGCAAAAGAATTGAAACTTTCCCATGCATACTATCAGACCATAGTACAATGATATTAGAAATTAATTACAAAAAATCACGAAAAATCCATAAACAGTTGGAAATTAAATAACATCCCCCTGAACAACCAATGGGTCACAGAAGAAATTAAAGAGGAAATTAAAAAATACCTACAAACAAATGAAAATGTAAATACAACTTACCGGAATCTTTGGGATGCAATGGAAGCAGTTCTCAGAGGGAAATTTATAGCAGTGAACTACCATCTCCGCAAAACAGAACAAACACAAAGAAACAATCTTACACTGCACATCAAGTTCCTAGAAAAAGAAGAGCAAGTCAAACCCAGAGCCCAAAGGAGGCACGAAATAATAAAGCTCAGAGCAGAAATTAACACAATGGAGACTAAAACAATAATACAAAGAGTTAATGAATCAAAGAGTTGGTTCTCTAAAAGAATAAATAAAATAGATAAACCCCCAGCCAACCTTATTAAAAAGAGGAAAGAAAAAACTGAAATACACACAATAAGGAATGATAGGAGTAAAATCACTGCAGATCCTGAAGAAATTCAGAAGATCATTAATACCTACTTTAAAAATCCTTCCTCTCACAGGATGGAAAACACAGAGGAAATGGACAGATTTCTAGATACATATGAATTATCAAAGCTGAATGAAGAAGATATAAAAATCCTGAATAACTCAATATCAGCCAGTGAAATTGAGAATGTAATTAAAAATTTGCCAATGAATAAAAGCCCAGGATCTGATGGATTCACAGCTGAATTCTACAAGCAGTTTAGGGAAGATTTAACACCAATTCT
>NW_004956376.1:3182-4785 GCF_000276665.1 Chinchilla lanigera
AACCAGAAGAGGCCTAGAATAGCAAAAGCAATCTTGGGAAACAAAGGAAAGGCAGGAGGCATCACAATTCCTGACTTAAAATTATATTACAAAGCCACTGTGATTAAATCATCATGGTACTGGCACAAAAACAAACCTGAAGATAACAGATGGAACAGATTAGAAGATATCCATACACCTATAAACACTCAGTCTCCTTATCTTTGACACAAAGGGGCCAAACATGTTCAGAGGAAGCAAGATAGCTTCTTTAATAAATGGTGCTGGAAAAATTGGCTTTCCACAGGCTGAAGACTAAAACTAGACCCATGTCTTTCACCATGCACTAAATTAAAGTCAAAATGGATATAAGATCTAAATATTAAAACAGAAACACTGAATTTATTGGAAGAGAAAGTAGGCAACAATCTTGATGACATTGGGATAGGCAGAGAGGTCATGAACAAAAACCATACTGCACATGTAATACTTCAAAGAATCAACAACTGGGATCTAATGTTATTGAAAAGTTTTTGCACATCTAAAGAAATCCCCAAAAAGTAAACATAAAACCCACAAATTGGAAAAAAATTTTAGCCAACTGCCCCTCAGACAAAGGACTTCTATCCAGGACATATAAAGAATTCAAAAATATCAGGTCTTCCAAATCGAAAGACCCAATCCAAAAGTGAGCATCTGAGATGAATACACACTTCTCTAATGAAGAGATACCAATGGCGAATAAATACATGAAAAAATGTTCAATGTCATTAGTCATTTGAGAAATGCAAATTAAAACAACACTGAGATCTCATCTCACCCCAGAAATAAAGGCTATCATCAGGAAATCAACTAATAAGAAGTGCTGGAGAAGCTGTGGGGAGAAAGGAACCCTACTCCACTGCTGGTGGGAATATAGATTGGTGAAACCACTGTGGGAATCTATTTGGAGATTCCTCACAAAATTAGGATTGGAAGTCCCATTTAACCCAGGTATTCTTCTTCTGAGTATTTTCCCAGAAGAATTAAAGACATCATAGCACAGCGATATATGTGCACCCGTGTTTATAGCAACTTAATTTGCTATAGCTAAATCTTGGAAACAACCCAGATGCCCATCCACTGTAAAATGGATAAAAAAGTTGTGGTATTTTTATACAATGAAGTTTTACTCAGCTAATAAAAAGATAAACTAGAGGCTTTTGTAGGTAAATGGATGCTATTAGAGACCATACTCATAAATGAAATTAATTGGACCTAGATGGGTAAACATCATAGTGTCTCCTTGGTGGAGGAACCTGAAAGACTAGATAAAACCTAAAATGTACAATAGATGATAGGAAAAGGAAAGAAACTGCTCAAAGGAAAGAATGACTTCGATGAGGGAAAGAAGAAAAAAGAAAGAAGGAATTCAATATAGATAGATAGATAGATAGATAGATAGATAGATAGATGCAATGACTGTATTGTTGATGTCTGATGGTGTATTGAAATGAACAGTTAATGCTTACAATTTTTTATGTTCTGATCGACTTTAAATGCTTGTGTCTGGTGGTCTGAGCAACTGTTTTGAAGGTAACAGTATGCAGTGGAATTACAATGGTGAACTCCTACCATCTTGTCT
>NW_004956377.1:0-4865 GCF_000276665.1 Chinchilla lanigera
AGTTGATAAGCTATCTATGGAAATAATGACAGCAACCAAAAGCAAAACAGTACCTACAATGTGCAACAGAGCATAGTACCTTCTCTACATATCCTAGCTTGTTTAATATTTATAACAACCCATGAAAGTTGGTATTATTAATGCTTTTAATTGCTAAAAAAATTAAAAATGAGGGAGAAGAAATGCACCAGAATCCTACATGATAGAACAGATATTGATACTCTGGTCTGCCTCTTATCCAATGTGTAGACAAAACCTTTTTCCTATTATTTTCCAATTGTCTGATGCATTGTTTAGTTCCTTACTAGGTGTGCCCTATTCTATTCTCAGCACATCAGGCAGATCTTAGTGAAAGAGAAGGCAGGTTTGTCAAATGTTCACAAGTACCTGGGTTTCATAGTCAACAATTCAACCGTAATTCATTCTATCTTTTTAAATAGAAACGATAGAACACAAATCCATATACTACCTGCCATTGAAAGAATCTTGGTTGACTTCCCAGACAGTGATTGTCTTGATCCTCATGGAGCCTTTCAACTTTTATTAAAAGGATTTTGTTCTTACAGCTCTCTAATGAACAGAGAAAACATGTCAAAATAATGAAATGAAGTCCAGAACTAAGGTAAGTGCATTCTATTCACTTAAACATTGGCTCCTAAACATTCCACTTTCCCTTTTTTGAATCTCACCCTGGGATAGAAAGGAGTTTGGAAAAAAGCCCTCTCAGTTTCTAATTTCATGTCATATTTTTTCTCATTGTAGTGATTCATACTCATTAATCTCAGCTGAAGCTCCTTCCATGCTAGTTTCAGCTGCGTGATTAAAGATAACATTTAATTGATTTCTATACAAGACAATCATCTCACTAGAAATATCTACTTAATACTGGCCCTTCAACACTCCAACACTAGACTCCAATATCTCAAATCTATTTTTATATGTTTCACCAAGGCCATCATTTAAAGACTAAGGGTGTAACTATTTTGGGACTTAATCGCATTCAGCCATCTGGTTTGAACTAGAACTATTCTCTACATAAACATCTGTAAAAATGCTATTACTTAGGGAGATACAATTAATTGGTACACAGGGAAAAACTGACCAAATGGCACTGCAGAGACTTAGGATGGCCAATATGAGCTCATTTATCCACGGAAGTTTTCATCCAGAATCCTAGAAGCTGAAATGTGTCATGCAAGGGAAGTGGGGAGGAGAGGAGAGATCAGAAATGTAAAGATATTAAAAACCTAAAATACATAGTGAAGTCAATCTATAGTATTATACCCTAAGGAACAGAGAAAGCACTATTTTCTTGCTTTCAAAGTGCACACAGAGATCATCTGTGGAACCCTATGTGATACCACAATAAACTTTAAAAGTGGAAATTGGTTTTTTATCCCCTTCCCATCCCCACCTGCCTACTACAAACATGTACTAATTTTAAATAACCTACAACATGGAAATGAAACAGACTCTCACCCATTCTAATCACAATCTAAGGAAACTTCAGTTTAATAACAGTGGCAAAAACACAAAATAAATATTTTTATAACCTAAACTAGATATAACACACAAGTTGGAAAGTGTGCTACAAAATATTTTTGTGAAAATTGAGAAACCTTTCAGATGAATACTGTATTAGGTGGCGTTAGTTATTTGATATGTGTTGTGTTAAACAAAATAATGATTTCAAAATATTTATAAACACACAATATTGTGGAAATGTTCACAATAAAGAGTGACAAAAATATTATGGAACATCAATACCATGTGTTCAATGGTATACTCAAAGTCCTGGCTAATTCTATAAGAAAATACAATGCATAGAGATTGGGACATAAAAATGTTTTGTTCATAGAAATAAAAGAAACACATGATTATTTATGCTGAAAAGTCTGAAAATTTGTGAAAACAAGAAACATTCAACTTAAAATTTTCACCCCTAAAAAAGGTGAAATGTATACACAATTATAGCAAGGTTATCATATATTGTAATACCTTCAGCCTTACACATTTTGCTTAGAATTTCTTTGGCTAGCCTGGTCAAAAGTTAATAAGGTTAATATAAAAAGTCAATCATTTTTCTCTATACCTTCAGTGAACAAGTGGAATTTGGAATTAAAAACACAACTACAGGGTATACAAATTGAACATTGAAACATCAGTAGGTTTTCTACACACCAATACTGAACTAGCTGAGACACAAACCAGAAAATAATTCCATTCAAAATGGCTTCAAAATATTAATAAAACACTTAGGAATCAAGCTCACCTAAGAGGCAAAAATACTGAAAAATCACAGAACCTGGAAATAAGAAATGCAAGAAGATACTTGAAGGGGAAAAGATTTCTCATGTTCATGGATTGGCAGAACTACTACTGTTGAAATGGTCATATTACCAAAAGTGTTCTACAGATTTAATGCAATCCCCATAAAAATTCCCATAGCATTCCTCACAGAACTAAAATAAAATCTTAAAATTCATGTGGAAACACAAAAATCCAAAATAGCCAAAGAAATTCTATGCAAAGAGAACAAGGCTGAAGGTATAATATTACAGTGACTGATTTTAAAATATACTACAAAGCATAGTACCAATAACAGCACTGTGCTGAATACTGCTGTTGCATTGCACAAAAGTAGACATATAGATCAACTGAACAGAATAAAGGACACAAAAACAGAGCCGCACAATTACAACCAACTGACTTTGGACAAAGGAACCAAAAATATACGTTGGGGGAAAGACAAGCTCTTCAACAAATTGTTCTGGGAAAACTAGCTATCCATATGTAGAAGATTGAAACAAGATGCCTAACTGTTACTCTATACAAAAATCAGTTCAAAATGGACCAAAAAGTTAGTTACAAGACCTGAAATTGTGAAACTGCTTGTCTTAGTTACTACCTTATGTCTTGGGCGCAATACTTGCCACCCACAACTTTTAAGGAGAGATGTATCTATTTATTTATTTATTTTACTTCATCCAAAATATGACAATTTCCGAAGTTATTGAGCACTTATTACCTGACAAGAATACAATAAGTGGTTTCATTTTTAATTTAAAAATAAATTTACTGATACAAGGTCCTGCAGGCTCCTTCTGATACATGCAGGATGAAAAGAAAAAGTACGATGTGCACATGCTCACTCCTTGGGCCACCACTTCAGCCTCCTTCTGTGGCTCATGGTGCTGTTTGTGTGCGGATTTGGTGTAGACCTGATACCTCTTTTGTGAAGTGGCAGCTGAGAAGATTCAGGTGCTGGCTGTAGCCAATGAAAAGTCCAAGGAAGAACTGAGAACAATGATCATCTTCATGGCAGGTTGAAAGTGGTAGGTTCTGTAGTGCACTTTAAGATTAAGAGGCATACAACACTTAGTAAACTAATGAAAGCCTGTTGTAAATGACAGGGTTTGTCAGTGAGGCAGATCGGATTAGGAATTTTTGGACAGTCAATCAATGAAAGAGACATTCTGCACAGTTGGAAATGGAGGAAAAAGATATAGTTGATGTGCTGCAGCAGCAGAGCGCAAGTGTCTGCTGCAAAGGCAACCTGCAACAACTTTATTCCAGAACTCTATTCTTATAGACCAAAAATGCATTCTCAATTACAAAACTACAATTTGGTTTCACCTCATCCTGTCTACTACAGTATAGTTCATTCTATTCTTTCATTTATCCCTTCCCTATTCCTTTATTTTTTCCCCATTTCTTTATTTTACATAAAGTATTTGGTGTATGTGCACAAGCGTTTTCTTTTTTTAAAATGAAAGGCCAACAATATATTTCGAATGACATCAAATAGAGATGAGATGGGGAAATACTGGTTCTGTTTAAAAAATCCACTTTCTCCTTTAGTGGAATGCTCATCAACTCGTATCTTTATATTTTAGTAAGTTGTTTTGCTCTCACTGTTTTAACAAAAAAGACAACATAAAAATCCTTGCATACCTTGCTTGATTGGAGAATTTTAACGTTTTTTCATTTATCATTGTAAAACCAAGAACAATTTTACTATTTTATTTTGAAGAGAAAAAAACTAAAAACAGTGATTTGGAATCTCAAAACAATACAATACAAAATTAACAAGCATTATTATATTGCATATTGTTATCTCCAAAGTAGCTACTCAGCTTACAAAATGTAGGCATGCAAAACTGATCAAGCAATATCAGCAGAGATATTGATGATCTGAATTGTTATATTATCTGTAGTGATTTCAACCTTTTCATTCCTCAGTCATGAGTTTGAGTCCTTTCTTTCCTCTTTCTGATGAAGTTAGCTAGGGGCCTGTCAATTTTGTTTATTGATTCAAAGAAGGAACTCTCCAATTCAGTAATTCTTTGTATTGATTTCTTAGTCTCAATTGCATTAACTTCTACCCTGATCTTCATAGTTTCCTCCCTTCTTTGGGCTTTGGGCTTGAGTTGTTCTTCTTTTCCTAAAAATTTGAGGTGTAACATTAGGTGTACTCATTTTGTTCTCCTGATGTGAGAGTTCCCTGCTATAAATTTCCCTCTGAGGACTGCATTCATTGCATCGACCAGTTCCAGTAAGCTGTGTTTGCATTTTTCTTTGATTATAGATATTGCTTCATATCTTCTTTTTTTATTTTTTTAAAAAAGGAGGAAAACATTAACACACAGACAACCTTTTACAAAATAACAAAAGAACGCTGCAGACAATACAGAGTTAGAAACAAAGTGGTAGGAAATTAACAATGCTTGTTGTATCACATATTGATATCTTCAAAGTGATTTCTCATGAAAACAGATAGAGACATGCAATATTGATCAACAAGGAATTATTGACAGTTTCTTTCAGCAAAGGAATAGAAGACAGTAGAACAACTATGTTAACTA
>NW_004956378.1:0-928 GCF_000276665.1 Chinchilla lanigera
TTAATGTATTATTCAAACATAAAAAAGAAAATTTACACATAATGCAGTGACAGTTTGTTATCATAGCACAGAGATTTTTATAAAAGTATCTGTTGTAATTATGCTGAAGTTTAAGGTCTCTGTCTCTGTCTCTGACAAGGTCTCACTTTGTAGTCCAGGCTGGCCTTGAGTGCACAGCAGTCCTCCTGCCTCAGCCTCCCAAGTGTGCACCACCACAGCCTGCTCTCCCTGTCTGTTAAATGTCAGTACTTTCATAACATCAAAGCTGCAAGCAAACTCAGACCATCTTTTTCTATCTTCTCCTTCCCACTGTGCATCCCTCTTCTGTTTATATAAACAGCAGTTTTTTCTTTTAAAATAAAAACCAAATTAAGTAAAAGCAAAACTGCTTTGTGAGAAATTTCAAATCTGTAGGTTTGGAGTTGGTCTCTGGACCCCGCCCTACTCGGCAAGGCCATCCTGGTTAACATTTCCTAGACAATGGACCACAGGGATTCTCCGAGGGAATTGCGTCTCCTCTCCTGTCCCAGTCATCCCGTCACACTCCAGGCGTCTTGACTGCGAGAATGGCCAGCCGGGCGGCTGGTCCCACCTGCTGTTGGCGGTGCCCCTGGGCCCGAGCTGCACTGCGCCATGGTCAGGGTCACAGCTGACCTCCTTGTTTTCAAAGCAAGTCAGCTTAACTGATTTGCGATGAAACACAAACTGAAGTTTCTTGTGTAACATTTGTCTCCTCCTGAGTCCAGATTCCTGGGTGGCAGCCTGCCTTGCAGCCCTGGGCTCGTCACCCGGAGCAGCGTCTGTCCTGCTCACTGGCTGCCGTCCTCTGAGACAGTCCATCTTCAGTGCGTGTCACTGTTGGCACCTAGCCAACAAGTCACGAGTTTCTTAAAATTCCTCAAACGGGGGGCTGGGGATTTAGCTCAGC
>NW_004956378.1:2768-4834 GCF_000276665.1 Chinchilla lanigera
AGAAGGACCGAGAGACTTGCACCTGTGACTAGCAACAGGCTGTTTTCTTGTTCCTCCATAGTCATGATTACCCAGGACTCCTCGATGGAGATGACGGTCTGCCCAGAGAGAGAAGGCAGGCCATGCCCCAAGCCCTCTCATTCCTGTTGGACTAACTGGTAGCATGGGTCTGAGCTCTGGGGCCTCCACCTCAGATGCCCTCCTTCTTTATAAAAGCTTTGTTCCCATTTTTTTCCTTCTATTCTTTTTTTTTTTTACTTTTACTTTTCTTCCATTTCCCTGCCCCTCCCTCACTTCACTTCCTATTTTGGTCCTTACTTGTGTTTTTGGTTTCTCACACAAGATAAACTATGATATTTATATGTGTCCAATTTATTTTATTTAAAAGTATGTGTCAGGGGGCCTCCATGTAGCTAGAAGTGTCTCAGGCTTATCCTGCTTAATGGTAGGGCAGTATTCTGCTGTATTAAAAAACCACATTTTAGGGGCTGGGGATTTAGCTCAGCGGCAAAGCGCCTCCCTGGCAAGCACAAGGTCGTGAGTTCGGTTCCCGGTACCGGAGAAAAACCAAACAAAATAAAATAAAATAAAATAAATAAAAAACCACATCTTCTTTATCCATTCATCTGATGATGGCTGTTTCCAAGATTTAGCTATTACATATGTTGCTGCTATCAACATGGGTGTGCAAATATCACTGTGATATAGTGCTTTTAACTCTTTGAAGAAAATACCAGGAAGAGGAATAGTTGGATCAAATGCAACTTCTAGTTTTAGTTTGTTGAGGAACCGCCACACTGATTTCCGCAGTTGTTGTACCCATTTACACTCCAGCCAGCAGTGGGGAATGGTTTCTTCTTCCCCACAGCCTGGCCAGCATTTGCTCTGGGTTGATTCTTGATGATAGCCATTCTTTCTAGAGTGAGATGGAATCTCAGCATTGTTTTAATTTGCATTTCTCAAATGGCCAGTGATATTGAACATTTTTCATATATTTATTTTCCATTTGTATTTCTTCATCTGAGAGCTGGCTATTCATTTCAGATGCCCATTTCTGCATTTGGGTCTTTAAATTGTGGGGTAGGGTCTGATTTTTTTAACTTCTTTATATGTTCTAGATATTAGTCCTTTTTTTGAGGAACAGGTGGCAAAAATGTTTTTCCACTTTGTGGGTGTCTCTTCACTCTTTTGGCAGTTTCATTTGCTATGCAGAAGCTTTTTAATAAAATGAGATCCCTGTTGTTGATTTTTTGTGATATTTCCTGTGTGACCGGGGTTTTATTCATAAAGTCTTTGCCTACACCAGTGTCTTCAGGAAATTTACCTATTTTATCTTCCAGCAGATTACGTGTTTCTGTTTTAATATTTAGATCTTTGGTACTGGGAATCAAACTCATGACCCAGCACTTGCCAGGCAAGCGCTTGTGCCACTGAACCATATCCCCGGCCTAATAGATCTTCGATCCAGTTCAATTTTAGTTCAGTGCATGATGAGAAATATGGGTCTAGTTTTAATCTTTGGCCTGTGGGAAGTCAATTTTCCTAGCACCCTTTATTAAAATAGGTTTTCTTTCTTCCACTGAAGTTGTCTGGCCACTTTGTAAAAAATAAGGTGTTCGAATGCATTTGAAGTTGTTTCTGCATCTTCTAATCTGTACAGTGATTCTTGGGTCTTTTTTTGCCAGTACCATGCTATTTTTATCACAGTAGCTTTGTAGTAAAATTTCAAGTCAGGCATTGTGGTGCCCCCTCTTTTGCCTTTGTTGCCCAGAATTGCTTTTGGTATTCTAGGTCTCTTCTGGTTTCAAATGAATTGTAGGATTGTTTTCTGTAGTTCTGTGAGGTATGTTATTGGTATTTTGATTGGAATTGCATTAAATCTGTGTAACAGTTTTGGAAGTATGGCCATTTTTACTCCATTAGTTTTTCCTACCCAAGAACAAAGGCTATCTTTCCATTTTCTGATATCTTCTTCAATCTCACTTTAGTTTTCAATGTAAAGGTCTTTTACTTCCTTCATTAGATTGGTTCCTAGGTATTTCATTTTTTGGGGTGCTATTGTGGAA
>NW_004956379.1:0-4853 GCF_000276665.1 Chinchilla lanigera
GACAAGGTCTTGCTATGCAATTCAGGCTGGCCTTGAGCTCACTTTGTAGCCCAGGCTGGCCTCAAACTCGCAACGATCCTCCTGCCTCAGCCTCCTGAGTGCTGGGATTACAGGAGTGTGCCACCACGCCGGGCAATTGTACTAAGAGGAGGGACGGTTAAGGCAGATTAGAAGACCCTAGGTTCTAAACATCCAAATGTGACCTTGACTCTGAGAGTCATTAAAAGATGAAGGCATAATCAGATTGACAGAGGGAAAACCATACTGGAGAGGGATCCAGGGCAGAAACTTGACCAGTTGAGGAGAGAGAAATAAGGCTTCACTCAGGGTGTGGCCCCACATGCAGGAAACTAAGGGAAATAAAATGGGCAGAACTTGCTGACTGGGTAAGGACAGCTCAAGAAAAGAACATCCAAGCTGGGCATGGAGATGCACACTTGAAATCCCAGCGCTCGGGAGGCTGAGGCAGGAGAATTGCTGCAAGTTCCAGGCCAGGCTGAGCTACTTAATGAGTTCAAGGTCAGCCTGAACTACATAGTGAGACCCTGTCTAAAAAAAAGAAAAGAGGGGGCTGGGGATTTAGCTCAGCGGCACAGCACCTGTCTGGCAAGTGCAAGGTCATGAGTTCGATTCCGAGTACCGGGGAAAAAAAAAAAGAACATCCAGAATGATGACCCCAGGCCTGCCTCTGGCTGTTGGAGGGAGAGGGAGAAGAAGGAACAGAGGGGGACACAAGGGACTCAGGAACAGAGGAGGCTGAGTTAAGCTTCATGCAGTTGCCGGGTGCCAGTGGCTGGGAGATAAGCAGAGGCTCGTTACAAATCCGGAACTCCGAGCCTGACATGGTGGTGAATATCTGTAATCCCAGAACCTCTAGGAGGCTGAGGCAGGAGAATTGCAAGATGGAGCCCAACTTGGGCGACTCAGCAACTTAGCGAGACCCTGTCTCAAAAAAAAAAAGGCTGTAACAGTGCAGAGGCACTAGGTTCAATCCCCAGTACCGCATAATTCAAATCTTTCAAAAACTTTTAAAACCTGGAACTGAGGAGGGACATGCATTCTGTTCCTGCCCCAGGCCCCAGGGCAGCCTGGGCTTATTCCTGCACCCAGCTGGGGCCCAGGGGAGTGACCCTCGGTGTCCTCAGTGCTGGCTTTCGCCCCGCCTGCAGGTGTCTGACCTAGAGACGGGGAAGAGGTACGTGTTCCAGGTGCAGGCCATGAATTCAGCCGGGCTGGGGCAGCCGTCGATGCCCACTGACCCTGTGCTCCTGGAGGACAAGCCAGGTAGGGGGCCCGGGCGGGCGGGGGGGGCTCCCCTGCTGGGCTCGGAGGGAGCCGAGAGAAGCCTGCAGAGTGCGGAGGCAGAACGGAGCGCGCAGGGCCTTCCCCCACCTGCTCCAGCCTGCAGCTTCCTCCAGCTGTGTCTTCCATCCCCGCTGGCTTCTCCCCCTGTCCCCAAGCCCAAGCCTGTCCACGGGACCCGAGATGGAGCGTCCCTTGTATGTAGGGTTGATGGCCTCTTGCCTTTTGGGGTTTGTTTTTTTAATCATTCATTCCACATCGTTTACCAGTGCCCACCTCTCAGTGAGGGTCCAGCAGTGAAGGAGAAAGCAGGCCCTGCCCCGGGAATAGCAGGAAGAGGGCGCAGGGCGTGGACAGACGTGAGGAAGTAAACTGCCCTGTGAAGCAGTGATTTAAGACAGCGATGAACACTGCAGAGGAAATAAGACATGGCGTGCTGGGAAACTTCAGCCGGGGCAGGCGGGGAGGGCTTCTCAGAGGAGGTGACCTTTGAGCTGAGAAAGAGCCAGATCAGGCAAGGCCCTGCAGGCCACATGAAGGGGTCTGGTCCGTACTGTTACTCGGTGCAGGGGCAGCCACGGGAGGGCCTGCGGGGAGGCGGGTTTACTGTTTATAAACGTCTGGTGCCCTGCTGGATCTCGCCCCCAGATGCCCACGAGATCAAGGTTGGTGTGGATGCAGAAGGCCAGATCTACTTGGCTTTCGAAGCCCCTGAGGCCCCCGACGACTCAGAATTTCAGTGGTCCAAGGATTACAAGGGTCCGCCGGACCCCCAGAGGGTCTGGGTCAAGGATGAAGTTAATAAGTGAGTGAGGGGGAGGAGGGACTGCCCTGCTTCCCGCCTTGGCTGGGGCCTGGGGCGGCTCAGGCCGAGGAGCCGCTCAGAGCCCCTGCTCTCCTCTCTGTGCCAGGTCCCAGGTCATCCTGAAAGAACCTGACCTTCAGGACCTGGGCACCTACTCAGTGGTAGTCACGGACGCCGATGAAGACATCTCTGCAAGCCACACGCTGACAGAGGACGGTAAGGGCCTGCCCCCGCCACCTCCCCCTGGAGACAGACCGCAGTCCTGGGCCCAAACCCAAATGCCCATAACGGCCGAAAAGGAGCAGCCCTCAGCCACCACGCATTCATTCAGACAACCAATAAACACCCAGTGGACACCTGTCTTAGTCCAGGTCCTGTCCTCGGCCCCGGAAGTTACACTAGAGCTCAACAGGCAAAAATCCCTGCCTGGTGGAATTCCCATCCTCCTGACCTCTCTTTCATTCTCCCACTTTTGTAATGATTTTTTTTTTTTTTTGTCCTTTTTTTTTGAGACAGGGTCTCGCTATGCAGTTCAGGCTGGCCTTGAGCTCACTTTGTAGCCCAGGCTGGTCTCAAACTCGCAAGGATCCTCCTGCCTCAGCCTCCCGAGTGCTGGGATTCCAGATGTGTGCTGCCACGCCTGGCAATTTTCCCAGTTTTGACAAAAGCAAATTGTCCTGAATTATTTTATTTCCTTCTTTAGCCTAAGAAGAATGAGGGTGCAAGGGTGATAACGAATTGCGAGTGGCAGTTGTCAGGAGGGCGTGGTCCAGGCTGTGGCCAAGCAGAGAAGGGTGCCGTGTCTGAAGGCGCCTGTGCACTTAATGAATTCATGAAACCAAACCGTTGCTCAAGACCAGGACAGGCTCTCTGCCGTCTCCATAGCAACAGGGACAGCCCCTCCCCACGGTCTCCCCAGCTCATCGCTCCTGGGTTTTGCTAAGAAGCAAAGGCCAGAGAGACTGGGTTACAACGCCAGTTCTCAATTTCCTGGCTTCATGACCTTGGGCAAGTCATGTCACCCCTTGTACCTCAGTTTCCTCATCTGTATAAAGGGTGACTGGACCCCTGGTGGCCCCTTCTGAAGCGATGTTGTTATACAGACACAAACGTTATTCTGTGCAAACCAAAGCCATCCTCGAAAGTGATGGGGTCCGTTTTCTGTTTCTGTGTGACGGGTGCTTGCTGTCCTTGAATCCAGATTCATCACACTAAGGATTCCGGGCTTTATCTGGAAAAAAGGAGGCGGGCTTGGACCCTGCCAATCCACCCCTCCAATGAGTATTTATAGAGCACTTTCCATGTGCCGGACACTCACGTCAGTCCAGAGCTCAGCTTGGCAGGGCACACAAACCCAATGGAAAGAGGTAGTGAGCAGACGGGGCACCGCTCCCTGCCGGGCGCCCTGGAGACTCCTGCAGGGTGGGACCTCAGTTGACAGTGGGGCTCAGGGCCCCCTGGGGCTGGAGTGGCCAGCAGCGGACAGGGTGCTCAGCCCACCACACTGTGTGACGGCACTGAGATCACACGCAGCCTGGCACACAGTAGGTGCTTGCCTAGGGGTGGGGCTTGGCCCAGGCCTTGACAGACAGCAAAGATGGGCAGTCCCGGGGCGGCCGGGATCAGTCCCAGCGTCCCCTCCCTCAGTGTCTCACCCACAGCCCCTGGGCAGCAGTGATTCCGAGTGTAGAGTGCCGAGGGGTCTCTCAGGACTGACCCGGCATGGGACCCCGGGGTGGCGCCCACGGTCCCCCAGGACACAGGTATTTCATTCGTGCTGCTTTCTTCTTTGCCCTTCCCTGCCAGAGCTGAACAAGCTGAAGAAGCTGAGCCACGAGATCAGAAACCCAGGTAAGCATTAGCACTGCACCTGCCAAGGGGCCAGGGCACCTCCAGGGCAGAGTGGGGGCGGACGCAGAGAGAGGAGCGGGGCTGCAGGTCAGAGGCCAGAAGCGTCAACTGAGGGAAAAGGGAGGCCAGCGGGAGCCAAGGCCGTGCAAGGAGGGGCGGCCGTGGTCCCTGCTTCTTCCAATTATTACTATGGGCTCTTCGGTCATTTAAATTGTGGCCCTTCTAATCCTCCAACTCCTTGCTTTGGCTCGGTGGCGTGTACAGTCCTGGAGTAAAGCCCACAAACTTGGCCACACGTTGAAATCACCCCAGCAACAAGGCCCAAACCACACCCTGGACAAATCAGAACCACTGGGGGTGGAGCCAGCACACCAGTGATTTTTTTTACTGGGGGAGGGTGTCTGTTCATCTTGTTTTCAGGTTTTTTGTTTGTTTCGTTGATTGGTTGGTTTTGGTTTGGTTTGGTTTGGTTTTTTGAGACAGAGTCTCACTATGTAACTCAGGCGGGCCTTGAACTCTCTATTTAGCCCAGGCTGGCCTCGAACTTGCTGTAATCCTCCTGCTTCAGCCTCCCCAGATCTGGGATTACAAGCCTGTGCCACCATGCCTGGCACAAGTGTGTTTTGAAAGTCCTCAAGGATCCAGTGTTCAGCCAGTTTGAAAACCACAGCCCCAGAGCCCTTGAAGGGGAAATCTTCACTGAGATCAGTTCAATCCAGAGTTGGTTAGGCCTGGCGTGGTGGCGCATGCCTGTAATCCCAGCACTCGGGAGGCTGAGGCAGGAGGATCATTGCAAGTTCGAGACCAGCCTGGGCTACAAAGTGAGCTCAAGGCCAGCCTGAACTACACGGTGAGACCCTGTCTCAAAAAGACAAAAAACAAAACAATCCAGAGC
>NW_004956380.1:0-4836 GCF_000276665.1 Chinchilla lanigera
TCTCTCTCTCTCTCTCTCTCTCTCTCTCTCTCTCTCTCTTTCTTTCTTTCTCCTTTTTCTTTGAGTTAGAGTCTGGTTGTGTAGCCCAGGCTGGCATTGAACTCACAGTGATCCTCCTGCCTCAGCCTCCTGAGTGCCAAGATTACAGGTGTGCACCACTATGCCTGGCTCATTTATTATTGTTTTATGTCATTGTTGTTTGGGGCAGGCTAAGGGCAAATCTTAAAGTTGCCAAACTTGCCTATTGTTTTTGTGACTGCCACATGGTGTTTATGCACGTGGATGGGTGCACACACACACACACACACACACACACACACACACACACTCTCCTGATCTCCCTCAGGCTCCCTGACAGTCGCAGCCCCTCTGCCGGTGCTCCTCCTCAGCTCCTCCTCCTCCTCCGTCTCACACAGCTCCTGTCCCTGCCCAGTTCTAGGTCAGTGGACAGCAACACCAGAGAGCTTTATGGCGGGCCATGGTAGGACACAGCCCATGTGACCCTCATACGTAGTTGTGTGGTTCTTTATTTCCACCTGGGTCACCAGCTATTGCCCTGCATACTGCTGTGCTCAGGGAGTGTGTGCTCAGGGTGGGTGTATGGGCAGTAACGAGAGAGCCTCAAGGATAATCCGCATTTTTGTGCTCAGTGCTTGGTACTGGAAAGCATGAAGAGTGGACGGCCAGACTCCAGGTGGAGCTCCTTCCAGGCAGGTGCCACATGGGGATCCCTCGCATCCCAGTGAGCAGCTGCCTTCAGCGCCTGGCCCCTGCCTCTGTGCACACAAACCACTTCCGCTCCTCTCAGTTCCTGTCCAGGCAGGCTCTGCAAGGGGCTGAGCCAGTCGCGGCTGGGGGCAGCTTTCCTACCTGCCTGATGGCCTTGGCCTTTGTCTGACCCACGGCACAGCGTAGCTTGTGCTGTCATGGTGCTCCAGCACTCTGTCCTCACTTGGAGCCTTCTCTCCACTGGTGGAGAAGGGCTGGAGCAAAACTCCAGGACTTGTTTCCTGTGAGGTAGCAAGGCCTGGATCTGCAAAGCTAGTGTGGGGCGTTGGTTACAACGTTCCGTGCAGAGCTGGGGAGAGGGAGTTCTGTTCCTCCTGCCAAGGCACGGCCCTGCTCTGGGCCACCTTACCAGGAAGGCCATGCTGGGTGCTCCGACTCCAACCAGGGTGGCCGGGCACTGAGTTAGGAAGTTGCTGGGCTGCAGGAGGGAGAAATACCAGTTCTGAGACAAGGCTGGCCTAACCCCAGGCTCCAGCAGGCGGGGTGGGCCAGGTGTTATTTCCAGATCTTGCACATAAAAAGCCAGAAGGAAATTGTACTACTAATTTCTATTGATTTATTGTAAGGAATAGTCAATGCTTAATTTTTTGACCAATTTACACTCTTATATCTGGTAATCTGAACAACTACTTTGAAGATAACTGTCTCGGTTACTTTTCTCTCATTGCTGGGACAAAATACCTGATGCCCAAAATTAAGGAAAGAAAGGTTTATTTCGCTTACAGTTTGTGGAGTTTTCAGTCCATACTTGGAAGGTTACAAGGCAGAGTGGCACATGGCAGAGGGCTACAGCTCATGGCTGTAGAACACAGCAAAAGCAGCAAGCACACAAGGAAGGAATGGCCTCAAGCAGCCTCTTCCTCTCCCTTACATATGCAAGCTATCCACCCCAGGGTGGGTGTAGCTCTCACACACATAATCAATCAAACTCTAAAAGCCTGCCCCATGACCACATGAGGCTTTGGGGGACACACAGACACAAACCATAACAATAACAATAAGAAATATAACAACCATTATTGATTTCTTATCATGTTTCAAAATTCAGTATCATTTTTAATGTTTTTTCTTATTTTTTATTCTCTTTAAAATAAAAAAAATATAAAAAGTCAGGAGACATGCGGAGTGCTAATATTACTAGTTCTCTAAGAATTCTATTGTTTCGTGTAACATTTATTGTATTATTCCCATTTTCACTGCCAGCATACTCATTTGCTGTCATTTCTGATCTTTAGAATAGCAGTTTCCAGGGTGGTTTCTGTAAATCTCATGTGTGATGCTTCCTAAAACAGTTCTGCTGTCAGTGAAGCTTTGGGGTAGCTTCAGTCTGTTTCACCTTGCTGGATTCCCTAGTGCTCACTAGCATATTAAGCTCCAAACCATATTTAGTGATACAGTATTTTTCTTTGCTAACCTATGGTATCTGAAACTTACGTGACAGAGGAAGCTCCAACCGCACTTTCTCCTCACAATGTGTGGTTAGTGTCTGGGGGAACAGTGCTCTGGGGGAGTCCTGTCCTAGAGAGGCTGGCTCTCCGCTCCCTTTATTTGTTTGTTTCCAGTGCTGGGGATGGAGCCCTGAGTCTCAGTGTGCTGACCTACGTCCGCAGTCTTGTCTACTCTAAAGCGGGTCCAACGCCTTTGCCTTTGAGGCTGAGGCGTTCTTCAGGAAGAGCCTCCTCCTGTCACTGTACTGAGTCCTTGGTGTGGGCGGAGCTGGTGCTGGGCAGGGTCATTCCAGGAATTCATCTTGAATTCTCACAGCCAGGAAAGTGTGAAAAGATCTTTCACCACGGAGGAGCTTGAGGTTCAAGGAGATCAAGTAATTGGCCTGAAGCTCAGCAGGGAAGCAAGCTGCCTCTGAGCCCAGGTTGGACTGCCCAGCAGTGTCTTTTAAATAACGCTTTTTGTGTGTTTGTTTTTTGTTTTGCAACCCTAGACAATCACCTGTGTGTCTAGGTGCGTGTAATCGTGTGTCTTTGCTGAAGATGAATTGCCTCGTCCGCTGGTGCAGCACTGCTCGCATGGACGTCAGCGACGCAGACAGGAGGGAACCCTGGGGCTGGGCTGTACATCAGCTCGAAGGGGATGGACCGTGAGTCAGGTGTGCGGGCTGCGGGCTCAGCTGCTGATGGGAGAGCAGAGGACGCCGGCCCGGGAGGAAAGGCACCCACAGCATGCCCTCCTGGTGAGGTACTGAGGGCGCATCCCAGCCTCAGCACGTCATTCCCTGACTGTCCTCTCCTACCCTGCTGCCTTGGCTGCACACTTGCCGAGGGTCCCCGGGAATCATCCTGAGCACCCCGTGTTCCAGGCCTGCAGGCTGCTGGCTGCCACGAATGGCCTGAGTCTGTTTTCCAGGAGCCGACATACGCTGGATGTGAAAATACATTTGGAACAATTATACCTTATACGTCTAAGCATGACACAGTCTCCATGCATTTCAAAGCCATTTGCTGTATGTTATAGAAAGAAGAGTTCTGCACTCTTTTCAGATAAACTCTATGTAATGCTGGCCAATATTTTTCTTATGTGAAGAAAACTGGGCCTTGATTTCTTGGGGACTCAGATGGTATTTAGCACCAGTTATTTATTCAAAATCCTATGACTTTATGATTTTAGTGAGAGTGGATGAAGTGTGTATAGACTCTCTTTTCTGTTACTGTGAGTGGCAGCTGAAATGATGACATGGCTTTTGCCTTTGATCAGTCTGCAGTGCGCAGCAGAGTGTGTTCTGCTTGGTCCTCTTTTAAATAATGTCAGTGGAGTTTGTTTACAGAGACACTGAGGTTAAAGGAAAAAGTTCCAAACAGTGTGTCATGAGAGAAGTCTAAGCCAGTCCCTGCAGGGTGTGCCAAGCTATGAGGTGTCAATCCTCTGGACTTCTCAGGGGCTCAAAGACATCCAATTTTGATACAAAAAACAGACAAGAGAGAAACTAAAAGTCACCTTAAAAGCACTGCATTTCAAGTTTCAAATGAATTTGCTTAGCGACTGCCTTCCATCTTACCTTGAAATTCTCCAGATTGTGGATTCAGTAAATCACAAAATTTCACCTTAGAAAGAGAGGCAATTCAAGAGGTATAACCCACCTTCAGAGAACCCTCCTGAGATCTACAGCTATTCTCAACTCAAGTAACAAGGAGGTCACGGGAAAGCTATGAGCACACCTTTTACTTTGATTAATTTCTGAATTCTTTCTCTGAAGCCTTCATACTCCCATCTATTCACAAGATCTGTTTCCAGGAAAACCCCCTAATGTGTATTTTCCCATGTATTAGCGTTGGCTGTGACTGGATCTCGGAACCTCTCTTTGAGTTCCGACATTTTTTTCTTAGAAACAGAATCTCTAAGAAATCCTCTGACCACAAATGATCTATATTGTTTTCTGGAAAAAGCTGGACCTTCTGCCTGGGCTGTCCCTGGAGCAGGGTTTTCATATCAGGAAATGAAGGTGCCACATGCCCGGGAACCTCAAAGTCACTACATCCTGGGACATGAACAGGACCAGTGTACCAACCCATGTGCATCACCAAGAAGACATTTTGAAATTAATTGCTTCTAAGAACATTTACTCAAGGTGCCTTGTCTTTTTTTCTGTCTGAGCCTTTTAGGTATTTGGTTGAGAACAAGAGAAAGCAGATAACATATTCATCTTCAACTGAGAGGATGTTAGCTGCCCATCTTAGAGGAGTCTGGCTGCATAGAACTTCCTTCCTTAGCAAGGACCTAGACTTTCTTTACCACCCCTCCTTTATTTTTCATGTGCTCATAGCTTTCCTATGCCCTCCTTGTTATTTGAGTTGAGAATAGCTGGTTGCTTCCTCAGTAAACAAATAAATAGTTTCCTATTCAGCTTTTTTTTTTTTTTTTTTTCATTTAACTGTTCATTTCTTTTACGTTCTGCTCAGCGCTGACAACATGGCTTGCGGCACTGCACTAGGTTTGTGCTGGAGGCAGAAGCAGTGGCAATATGCTAATTCATGGCTCCTGTGTACCTCAGTAGCCTTGAAATGTGGAGGGATAATAGCTGTAGCATGAAGCTTT
>NW_004956381.1:0-4698 GCF_000276665.1 Chinchilla lanigera
AAAAGTTGGCCCTCCTATCTGTGTTTCTACAGAACTTTACCTCCATGATATTTCAGAGCTAATAAGAGCTTAATGGGGGAAAATGGAATTAGAAATTAGCTCTTCCCTGAGTCTCCAGCCTGGTAGCTTACCCTACAGATTTTGGACTTGAACTTCCCCAACTACATAATTGTTGGTTCCATTTCTCTAGAGAACCTTGACTAAGACAGCGAGTAAGAACGTTAACTCTGCAGTCACATAATTGAGAGTCTACTGTCTTCTCCCACCTACTACTAGCCATGTAACTTCAAACACATTAATTTCTCAGAGCCTCTGTTTCTCCCTGTATAGACTGGGAATGATATCAATACCTCCTTCCAGTGTGACAAGGTGTTTAAGTGGAATTAGTATGTATACAACCATGAGGACCACGCCAGGCCCCAAGAAAGCAGTAGCTGCCTTATCAGGACTGCATCCAGCATCTAAAACTGGGATTGCACATATTCAGAGGGGAAAGTATCCAACAGCAGACTCTCTGACTCCTCATGGTTTTTATAAAGATCCAGGCCCAATGTGTTCAGCTTTAAAAGTCTTACATATCTCTAACTCCTCAATTCTGCCACACAAGCAGTTCCAACATCCTGAAGTGACACCTAGTTTTAGGCACATGTCACAGGCCACTGGGGTAACCTGAGCTCTCCTGAAATGCCCCAGCTAGCAAAGCACCACTCTTCGCATCTCTCTGATCTCTCCCATCTCAAGAGCCTTCCCTGTTCTCTCCCCTCTCCTCTTCCTCCTCTTCTGCCATCATTACCACGTTGTCCAAGTTGGCACCCTGACACTGTATATGTGGTAACAAAACAGTTCAAGGTCTGTGCATCTCAAAAACCAGAGACTCCCTTCCCCACAGAAGCACTACCGGTGCTCTCCACATTATCCCAGAAAGCACCACACCAGCCAGCGCTCCAAAGCCAACCATTAATATTCATTACTTTAAACAATTACCAAAGCTCTCTAACATCAACCCAAAGGTGAAAAGTTGGCCCTCCTATCTGTGTTTCTACAGAACTTTACCTCCATGATATTTCAGAGCTAATAAGAGCTTAATGGGGGAAAATGGAATTAGAAAGCAGTCACACAATAAGGTAGCTCAAATTACCTAAGTTATCTCTATGGGTGGCTTGCTTAGGAAGCCACATATGTGTTTCTAATTAAAGAAATATTAGAAGAATACATCCATAAATTTCAGAGCCAGGCTTAATTTTCTTGTTTGAAAACTGCCAAGGAAGAGAGTGGATTGCAAATATATGAAATATGAGAAAATGAGACTTAATGAATTCTAAGTTTATTCACTGAAGTATTTAACTATCCAAGCCATCAAGTGAGGATAATAAATTTGAGTGTGTCATAAGCCTGGGCCACTTTAATTCACATTTGTAAAATGAGCTATAAATAAAGGGCCTGATTCAGTGTTTAATTTTTAGAGATGCATTAACTCATAATGCCGGCACCCACATGATGCCAAAGGCTGGAGGGAAATGCAAAAGCCTTTGCGGATGTGGCTTGAGGGTGGAGGCTACCTGATGCCTGGATCAGAGAGTGGAGGCCTGGCCTGTCCCCATCCAGCACCAGTCATCAGCACGGCTGCCGCTTTCCTTGTCACTGAAGTCAGGTTAAAAACCTCAGTCAGGCACTCCGGGCAGGAGGGTGACAAGAGGAACCATTGCAGCAGTAACCATGGAGAGCTAAAGGGAGAATGTGACTGCCTAGCCCATTTTTTGTTGAATACCTGAGGTAAGGTCATTTATAAAGAACAGATGTTTATCTTGCTCATTGTTCTGGAGGCTGGGAAGACCAAGAACATGGCAGTGGCAGCTAGTGAGGCGTGCTTGCTGCATCACAGCATGGCAGAGGGCACCGCGCGGTGAGACAGGGCAGGTGTGCTAGCTCAGGTCTCCCTTCCTCCTCTTATGAAGCTGCTAATGCCATCTTGGGGCCACCACCATAAGCTCATCTGATCATACTTCCTTCCCGAGGGTCCCACTTCCGAATATCATGAACACACTAAGTTGGGGATTATGTTTCCAGCACATGACCTACTGGATGGCACACTTGCTGCTCAGGCCACTTGCATTTGAAAAGACAGAAACCTGATTCAAAGCAGCTAAAGCTAAATAGTTCATGTGACTGGAAATTCTAGGGACAGTTGCAGCTCCAAAGCCAGGTGGATCCAGAGCTCAAAAGATGTCACCAGGCCTCTTGATCCCTCCCTCCTCCTGGACAGGTCCTCTTCGTGTAGGCAGTGTGCTAGATTTTATGCTAAGCTGAAAACAGTTTTCCAAGAACTCACTTCTCTGCACAGTTCTGGGTGGTGTGGGCCATAGAGACATTTTGTGAGAGATTTGAAGGAGAAATGAAGCGAGAGGAAATGTCGTGGCTAACTGTTGTTACTCCTATGTTTGCTCATCCTATGGGGTTGGGCTTCTGACTTTTCCACTTCCTGACTCCTTCATCCCCTGACTCCTGGCTCAGGAACAAGTTCACCCCTACTATGAAGGATGCACCCTTCTCCGGCTTACCTCCATCATTGGAGTAAAGAGAGAGTCACACTGATCCCAGACTGAATTCTGATCCACCCAGATTTCAGTTTATCCTTGCTTCCTGAGCTTCCTTTCCATCTGTCCTTCTCAGTGGCCTGCCCAGTAGACCTCAAGTTCCTGATACAGCAGCCTCCCATAGACCACTGGACCAGCTCTTACAATCGCAAAGGGCCAAATCCCTGCAATGAATCAGTGATTATTTCCTAAAGGTTCTGTCTTTCTGAGTGAGTCCTAACCCATACACCAAGAAAAGTGGCCCCCCATATACATAAAAATCACAGCCTACCAGCTTAGCACTGAGAAAATCTTTTATGATATCTGCAACCAGGAAAAATTACCCAGGAGGGGTCAGAATAGTGGTATCTTAAATGGCCTACCTGCTCCCATACCTACCACTGGGCTCGGGCTAGGGTTTGAGGTTCAGAGAAGCCTGAGATTGATTCCCATTTTTGTGGCCAAAGAGAAGAAGAGTGGCAACCCCACCTGACACACACAACAGGTTACACACTTGGGGGGAGGAGTTGAGTCCCCGACGGAAGGAAGAGTGGTGGGCAAGTACAAGCAGATGTCCACTACACCTTTGCTGCTCTTTGTTTCAAAAGGTGCTGTGTTTACTTGAAGATAAAATAAAAGGTAATCAATTTGCCCAAAGGGGTGACTATGCCCAGGCATGGAGCTCATCACTTTTATTTACTTTTCAGCACTGGGGATTGAAACCAGAGCCTTTGCACTGAGCTACATACCCAGCCCTTTTCTATTTTTTATTTTGATAGAGTACCTCACTAAGGCATTAAGTAGCCTGGGCTGTGTTCAAATTTGCAGTCCTCCTGCCCCCAGCCTTCCAGAGAATTACAGGTATACACCACCATGCCTGGTTAGTACTTTTAATATATTGCAATAGTCTTTTCATATCCACAAGTGTATATTCCAAGACCTCTAGCGGATGACCAAAGCCGTGGATAGTACCATGGTGTTCTTTCCTATACAGATATACTCATGATAAGGTTTAATTTATAAATAAAACACAGTAAGAGATTAGCAAAAATATCTAATATTAAAATAGAACAATCATAGCAACAAATTTTAATAAAAGTTGTCTAAAATGTATACATTATTTATCTCTGGTATTTTCCATTTAATACTTTTGGGTGTAAGTGGATTGTGAGTAACTTAAACAGCAGAAAACAAAACCAGTGATAAGGTAAACTACTGTATGTCTTTCTTTTCCCTACAATAACTCTGCAAGAACATGCAAGTTCAGTTTTGGTGTACTGTACCCACTACAATAATATGGCCAGTGAGTATAGGAGTATAATTTGCACTGAGGTCCGTCCCTTTTTCCTCTTAGCTTTTACCACCGCTGCATAATCTCAGAAGTTGTATTAAATGCAGTGACAAGTGTATTCTCACTCTGTTATATTTACATCATCTTGAACTTTGTACAAATTGATCAAGCTGAGAAAACAGTTTCTTCTTCCCTGCAGAGGTAAGTGCAGCTGCCAGTGCAAAATACATGGATGCTCACAGCACGATCCTTCTCATCAGCATCTGGTAAGATAGTTCATACATTAGGGGACTTCCATGGGGCAGGCAAGAGAAAGAGACTGTATTTTAGCAAGGCAGAAAGGTTGGGACAACTTTAGAGTCTGGATAAACCTATCTGCTACCTGATGCAGGTGTAATATCACACTGTGTTGTTATTAAGTGTTACCATGAACAACTTCATGTGAGAATGTGAAAACCTTCATACTGGGAACTCATTAAAAGGTTTTGAAATGAGCAAAGACCAAGGGCTTAAGTTCTAACACTCTGTATATTTCATAGAGCATAATCAAGTCAGGGGTTTGGGTCTGGGGAGAAACTGGATAATCTGGGAAGGCTTGGAAGGTGATGTGGCTGCTGCTCACGACTGAAAGGCCCAGAGGTTCCCATCCCTGCAAGGAACTTTAGGGTCTCTTTGTGTATGGGAGGAACAGTTTGGTTTCTTTGTTTTCTATTTTAAAGAAAATAAAAAGAGAGCAACATCAAAATAATGACAACAGTGACAAAAACAAAAGAACACAAAAACAATAAAAATGATACAGGGTTTCAGAACAAAATGATAGGAATTAACAGTGGT
>NW_004956382.1:0-4806 GCF_000276665.1 Chinchilla lanigera
ATCGTTGGACATCACAATTAAACAGTCTTATTTTTTTCTTCTGAGTGAAACACTGTTCAGCCAAAGTTCCTGGGATCAATTGTGCCAGTTTTAGCACCAAATGTCTCTTTTCTGAGGAAATCCTCAGTTTTGTAAGCCAGTACCATTACTTGGATTACAGAAATATTTGCTCATTTCTTACAGGGCTAATTCACAGGATTTTTCTGCATATTGAAAGTTTGACAAGTAGGTAAGGATTATGTGGAGGTAGAATGTTAACTGGTTATCAATATCACATTCAGATGAAAAGAAACAGCTCCTCTTTATAGCGTTTTACTTTTGAAATGGAAAATATATTCATGCAGTAAGTACATTTTATTTTTGAAATCATACAATGACAATTTTTAACAATTTTTTAAACGAAAATTTCTGAAAAATACAATTAATAGGAATTCTAAAATGCATTTAGAAAGAAGTGACAATGCTGTGACACATAAACAGCTCTCAGGGATACAAAAAAAAAAAGAATATTTCAGATTTCACAATTAAAACAACTCTAAAGTTGTTTATATCCTGCAAGGCTGTCATTCTTGGAGAGCAAAGATTTCTGAAGCACTTAGTTATGTGCATCTGTTGGTGCAATTCTTTTATCCTCTGGTCTGTTTAGCTAGCAGTAATGTAAGGTTGATCTAACAAACACTGCAGTTTTTAAAACTTTGGAAGACCAGCTTTCCATTTACCTACAAAGGCTTAGCAGAAAACACTGCATTGATCTAATATTCTCCTCCTGAGTTTCCTTGGCTCATGACAAAATAAAAGCAGTGAAATAGAAGCCTTTTATGGGACAGTCCTGGGGATTGCACCCCGGGCTTTGGGCATGCCAGACAAGCACTCTTCTACTGTGCTAGATCTCCAGGTTCAGCTTTGCATTTCTTTAGATGTGATCTCTTTCTATTCAGGCAATGACAAATGTGTACCTTTTGTTTAAA
The DNA here is from genome assembly GCF_000276665.1 of Chinchilla lanigera. NCBI lineage: Eukaryota > Metazoa > Chordata > Mammalia > Rodentia > Chinchillidae > Chinchilla > Chinchilla lanigera. Next base: position 969 of record NW_004956382.1, read on the forward strand.
TTCAGAGATACTGTGCTTCAAATGTTTTCAAAAATTATTAGAAATTCGTGTACCTATGCATAGCTCCTGCATGTTGCAAGGAGATGATACAAGAGATTGATGTCTGGCATTTTTTCCTACAAGGTTTCAGAAGTATCACAGGGTGGGCACAGCTCAGCAAAGTCTAAACTTTTTGCCCTGAAAGTCTGGCTGCTTCTGGAAGGCAGGGTCTGTATTTATTTTGGTTATCACTATATCTGTCATTGGGACATACTTTTTGAAAGAACAAAACTTTTCTTGACACTTGACCGGGACGCAAAGGCCTGGCTGCGTGAATCTTGATTGTGTTACACCTTTTGTGGGTCAGCGTGAAGCATCAGCACAAATCAGATCTGTGCTTCAATGCACTAAGACTGTACTTGGTCATCCCTGTAAATGTGGGCTCGTTTGCCTCATCAGTTCATAGAAGTTCATGATTTCCACCGTTCACTTTTTGTTTGCCCTTTGGACTTCATTCACGTCTTTTTACTCTACCCAAGTTCAGCCTAACCTATTTTTCCTTTACTTATTTGTTCCCTCGTGGATTTATTCCTGTATTCACAAACCCCCTCTATGTCATGGCTTCCTTAGGATCTCTGATTTATAATCTGAAATCCTGAGACTTCGATAAGTGAGAGAGAAACCCCTCCTCTTCCTGCAGAACATAGGGAAAGGCATTGCTTTGGCTCACAGCATGCCAAATGCAGCCTCATTTTGCCCTCTTAGCTTTTTGGGTGATGCGTATTAGAATAATTAACAAAAGGAGGAGGAAGTTTACATAACATGAAGAAATAAACTTTATTCTTTTAGGTGAGGCAAATAGATCCAGGAAATTTAATTGGAAAAATTAAAAGAATAAAATTCCTTGAATTAATGGCCCTTGACCGCTTAGATCAGATCTTCGAGATATCTGTGTTGGAAGGGGTTGATAGAATACCTCACCAAAGAGAAAATTAGATGCCTGACACAAATCATACGTACCTGGATGTTTCGAGTAATTGCTGATATTGGTGCTGCAAATTAGGAGCAGTTTCGGGTTCAGGTATTTACTATGGGAATGACTTTTGGAGATAATGAAGATCAAATCTGGCATTTTATAATTGACAAAAACAAAATCAGAGGAATGAGTTGTCCTGATTAGTGTGTTATATTTTTATACATATTTGTGACTAGAATGTGTACAGTTCTGACAGATGCTCACAGAAAGGTAAGGTGGACATATAACCAGGAAAACCCATTGGGCCAGCGTCCAGAGTCCCAGTGGCTGACATTGGGTCTGACCTCCTCACCCTCAGAGCTTCAGAAATTCTGATTATATCATTCCCACTCACCTGTTCACAGAAACTGATCCATAAATATTGTCCTAAAACAATTTCACACTGTTTAGTAATGAAAACTCATTGTCACGTGAGCAGGAGTTCTAGAGTAGACTGGCACACTCTCCTGTTTAGTAAATCTGTGCTACGTTGAAAATAATCAAAGACTGGGCCACATGAAATGAGGGCAGAGTTTGCTTTGAAGGAATGACTAACTGTTATCAAAGTCTGGTGCAGGAAATCTTCAGAGAGGATGTCCTGCCAGAGGAAAGTTACTGGGTTTGTCGGGAGAATGGAGGTGATTCCAGGCACAGCATCAAATGTAATGTTCTGTGATGCTAGCACAGCATATTACGTTGTCATGTCTATCTGGCTTGGCTGAGAGGGTTGGTAGCACTACAAATGGCCAGAAATAGGATTGGAAATGTACAAAGGAACTTGACCTTGAAAACTCCATTTGATTCTACAACAGGAGAGAGAGAGTTCAACAAGGACATAAATGAGAAACCGAAAGGCAGGAGAAATTTGTATTGCAGAAGGGAAGAGCAGGTATGTGGACGATACACTTAGAAAGCAATCTTTTCTCCAGCCAGAAAACCACTTCCCAAAGGTAGAAGACAAATGCAACAGCTTAGCATTGAATATGCATGGAACCAAGAGTTAACATGTATAAGAGCAATTCCTTAAAGATTGTAGAAAGAAATTTTACTCTTTTACATAGCTAAGTAGGTAAAATTCATTGTGTGCCTGTTCCTAAGCTAATCAACTATCCCCTACTTAAAAGAACCCAGCAGCACCACTTGGAAAACACAACTCATCTAAATTCACTTGGTAATTGGGGTTACCATTGTTATGTAGTTGGGTTTATCCAAAGGAAAACTGGATGCAGTCAGGAGCTGGTCAAAGTTTGCTTCCTGCCCTCCCAGTGAAAGGAGACAATGAAGATGTTCTCAGCCTACGTGCTTACATTTCAAAGAGCAACTTTCCAAGTCTTTGAGAAAAACAGGCCTGGGAATGCTAACTGGAAAAAGCTTAGTATCTTTTAAAAAGAGTTGCATGTATTTCAAAGAGACAGATAAAAACTAACAAGTTTATTAAAGAAAACTCAAAAAGAGAAGTCTCTTCCCTTCTTTTCAATGGAGGAGAAATAAAACTCTCAGATTTTACTTTTAGTTGCTCTTAGGGAGAGTTTTAAATTGAAAGTAGGGAACTACCAGAAATGGAAAGTTCACAGGATGGTAAAAAGGGGGCCAGTCTCCAGAGAGGGTCTGTGGGGAATTGTATTTCCAGCTCAAGGAGGTCTGTCTTCACCTACAAAGCTATATGGAAGGAGGCAGCCTACATTATTTTCTGAGTCAGAACTTTTACTGCTGAATAGCTAAATGACTTTTTGTCTTTACTATTCTTTTAAAGCCATTTGATGCAACACTTTTGTTTGTATTTGAGGGAATTACTTGGAATCCTCTACCCCAAGGCACTTTCAGTTACTTGACTCCAGCAACAGTCTATAGTTACAGCTCTCTGGGAAATCCCCTCTTCACTTTTTCTGGTTTTGTTTTTCAACCCTGAGGCCCTAGAATTCAAAAGTAGGGAGGTGGTTTGTTTTGTACTGCTACTACCTCAGGGGAAAGACATCTACTTCACTTTCGGAAGTTTTTTGTGTTTTTTGTTTGTTTGTTTGTCTTACTTTTCTTTTCAAAATGGAAATTGGCAAATGGTCTATAACTGCTTACATAATTTTTAATTCTTTTATTTTTAAAAATTTTAATCACTTACTTTATTTTCTGAGGACATTCCTAGAAAGCAATTTTGTAAAGTTTGTGTTACACTGTGATTTCAAAAAAGACTATCAGAGGTGTGCTGCAAATATTTCTATTTTCTGCTTTAAAATCCTCAAAATTTGTAATGTCATCCTAAAAAAATAAACAGTGTTTTATTAAATACTTTTCAATACATGCTCCCTTGGGAACTTTTTGTTTTTATTTCATTGTATTGACACCTGGCTGATGTTAGGGGCTAATGTGTTTACACGTTGATACCAGTGTCTTCTGTGTATAAAATTTGTTTATCATTTGTGTTCCCATCTCATAGATTCAAACTCTATATGGCCCTAAGACCATTTTGCAACAGCATCTATGTGCTGGTATTATGTTTTAGCTGAGACTGTCCCCGGAGTCTCCTGTGTTCTGAAGCAGGCTTGTGACAGGTGATTGAGTTATGGAGATGCGACAGCTAACCTAGTGCTAGTGTTTTTATCTGTCTCTTTGAAATACATGCAACTCTTTTTAAAAGATACTAAGCTTTTTCCGGTTAGAGTTCCCAGGCCTGTTTTTCTCAAAGACTTGGAAAGTTACTCTTTGAAATGTAAGCACATAGGCTGAGAACATCCTCATTGTCTCCTTTCACTGGGAGGGCAGGAAGCAAACTTTGACCAGCTCCTGACTACATCCAGTTTTCCTTTGGATAAACCCAACTACATAACAATGGTAACCCCAATCAATGGT
>NW_004956383.1:0-4802 GCF_000276665.1 Chinchilla lanigera
TTTTTGGTTTTTCTCCGGTACCGGGAACCGAACTCACGACCTTGCGCTTGCCAGGCAGGTGCTTTTGCCGCTGAGCTAAATCCCCAGCCCCTCCTATTTCATTTTTCTTGGTACTAATATGAAACACATTGTTTCCCTAACTTCTCACTTGCTGAGTTTATTACTGGTGGACAGGAACATTATTGATTTTTGAGAGTTGACTTTGTATCCTGGTACACTACTGGATTTAGTTATCAATTCTAGGAATCTTTTGGTAGAGATTTTGGGGTCTTCTATGTAGAGAATCGCGTCATTTGGAATTAGTGGTAATTTAACTTTTCCCTTCCCTAGACATATCTCTTTTATTTCATTCTCTTTTCTAATTGTTATGGCTAAATGTTTCAAGAACTAAGTCCAACTGATGTGGTGATCATGGTCATTCTTGTCTTGTTCCTGATTTTACGAGGAAAGCCTTCAGTTTCCATTTAGTATGATGTTGGCCATTGATTTGTCATAGAAGTCTCTCATCAGATTGAGATAAAGACATTCTATTCTTATTTTCTTCAATGTTTTAGTCATGAATGGATATTAGATTTTGACAAGTGTTTTTCTGCATCTAGTGAGATGATTATGTGATTTTTGACTTTGCTTCTGTTTATATGATGTACTACATTTATCAGCTTTCATATCTTGACCCATACCTGCATCTCTGGAACAAGTCCTATCAGGTAATGATGTATGATTTTTCCATGATTTGCTGCACTCTGTTTGTCAGTATCTGTCAGGATTATTTTACCTTTGTTCGTGTAAAGAGGAGACTATAGTTCTTCTTCTCTTCTGGGTCCTTTTCTGGTTTTCAAATCAGGAATGACTCTGGGTGTAATCCTTTTGATTTCATTAAAGAGTTTCAAGAGTACTGGGTGCTAGATCTTTTGTGAAGTTCTTGTACAATTAGGCAGTGAATCCATCAGGACCTGAAATTTTCTTAGTTGATAGTTGTTAGCTCTGCTTTTTTTACTTCTTTAATTTTTTTTTTTTTTTTTTTTTTTTTTTTTATTTTATTTTTTTTTTTTTTGGGTTTTTCTCTGGTACCGGGAACCGAACTCACGACCTTGCACTTGCCAGGCAGGCACTTTGCCACTGAGCTAAATCCCCAGCCCCTTACTTCTTTAATTTCATTGGCTGATATTTGATTACTCAGGAGCTTTATATATTCTTGCTTCAGCTTTGGTAGTTGACACGTACTTAGGAGTTTTGTACTTTTATGCAGTTATCTTTACTGGCTTCCTTTGTGCTTTGATAGTAAATTTTCAATTTAATTTTTATTTAAAAGTTAAACATAATAATTTCATATGCTTATGAGGTACTATTTGGTATTTACATGGTTTTGAAAGACTCTCTGGGGTCTATCAGCTGCAGGCTGAAGGAATTTTTAAAAATTATTTCTTCTAGAAAAGATCTACTTAGAATGACTCTCAAATTTTTACTGTATTTCAGAAGGTCTAGGCCTGACATCCTTTGGAAGGACAGGTTTAGTGAATATAGATTTGTTTCAAAGGTTTGGTTTTATCTTACTGTTTGTTTTAATGACATTTTCTGAACTAAGTTATCTGACTGCTGCTGGCCTTCATGGTTTCTGATGAGAAACTGCCCTGTATGTCTGGACAAAACACCATTTGTCTCTTGCTGATTTTATGATCTTCTCTCTGATGGTGAACAGTTTGAATACACAATATGTGTGAATATCTTCAAGTTTATCTTTGAGGTTTGCAAGCTTTATGGAAGTGGTTTTATGCCGCTGATCCAATTTGGGTTTGTGGACTTATTATTGAATTATTGTTTATTCCCATTTAAAACTCTCACTTCTGATACTCCAATTATGTATTTGTTGGTTTATTTGGTGGTGAGAAATAAGGCCCGGGCTCCATGAAGTTTTATCCTTTTTTCTTCTCTTCTCCTTGTAAAGAATTACAGCAACATGTCTCTCAAATTCCCTGACTCCTTCTTCTCCCTTCCAAATCACTGCTAAAACCTCCAGTGAATTCTACACTTCACTTTGTGTGGTTTAACTCTAGAATATCTACCCAGTTCCATTTCACAAGATTTGTCTCCTTATCAATAGGAACCATTTGTGGAAAACTCATTTTCCGAGATTCTTGTAGTTCTTTGTCAATCACGTATTTGAGGTCTTTGCATATATTTACACCAGTTGATTTGGTCACTGGTGTTTTTGTCAAGGTGTAGACCTCTTTTAGGTAGTAACTGTCAATTTCTCCTCCCCGCTTTTTTCTGACTGAGCTGAGCTTTCTTGCTCTTTGCATGTGTCAGATCATTGATGAAATTGGCACATTTTTAACATTACAAGGTGATACCTCTGCAAGTCAAGCTCTTCACCCTACCCAAGGTTACTGTATTGTTATTTTGCAGATTTTGTTGTTTATGTACTGAACTTCCTAAACAGTTTTAGAAAAGTATTTGCTTTGTCACATGTGCTGTGATGCCTGGGTTCCTTTCCTTGGTGTCAGCTTTCAGTATTAGAAATGTTTCTATAAAAGTCATGTTAAGGCACATTTAGCCTCAAATTATGCTCTGTAAAATCTTCCAAAATTTCTGAAGATCCTGTAGAATTTATTCTGATAGTTTTCACTTGTATTTTCAGGGTTTTTTTCTATAGAGTAACAGATCCTTATAATACTTTATTATCACATTTTTGGTGTTTCTGTAATAAGGAATTGTACCTATACTCAGGACCTCCCATATAACCCAGTTAAACTCTAATCTTATCGTACTTATTTGAATCACAATTGCACTCCCATATTGTATGAGGTAACGTTTACAGGTGTTAAATATTAGGATCTGATGTTTTGTTGGACAGAGCATCATTTACCCTCTAATAGGTTTGTGATTTAAACTGCTATGGGTAAATGGAGGGTCCTCTTTACACATGTCATACAAGACAATTGCTGATAAGGCATTGCCCTGTACAGAAGTATCTTCTGGAACAACAAGTCACATGATCACCAAGCAGGGGAGAGGACAACTGCAGATCTGTGTGTGCACAAACAGTATAATAATCTTCCCACACGTTATTACCTAGAATTATTCCATATCTTGCCTGCAAAATGGGGGAGAAATGAGGAAATAGTGGATTCAGTTGATACCATTATTTCTGTGACCCGTGCTCTAAAAATGCTACAAGAAATTTAATTTTTAATAAATATTAATATTTAATTAATATTCAACATATGGGACCCTTTATATATTTAAAATTGTGTTGTAACATGAAAAAACTCCATAGATGACTAAACATCACGATCTCCTTTGTTACAGAAGGGAAGCTGAAACTTGAAGAGGTTACATCCTTTATCTGAATTTGAGGTGAAGCAACCTAGATACACAGCACAAGTATTTAACCATGACATTTGCCTCTAACAAGAAAGGAGTAATAATTTTTGGAAATACACTATGCACATGCCAGTGCTTAGAGATTGACTCTACAACTGCCATGGGACCAGGCAAAAGCTGGCACTTGATGGCAGGTACAGCTTCGGTCTGCCAAAACACTAGCTTCTGCGGTGTGTTTCAGTGTGCTCCTGAGACTCTACCCATCCTTGTAGTTGTTATATTAAGACACAACGACGTGTAGTGTCAGCCTATGTGTTTATGGGACTGCCTTCACCACCACTACCCTTACTCGGAGCTTATTGAGTAAAGCAAGACCCCATTCACTGGGAGTAGATTAGAGTCATAATCTCAGAACCTTGAAAGGAATTTAGAAACTGGCTGGTAAAAACACACAATCGGCTGATGTGAAACACAGCATCATGAGCCTGGCCTATGGACAGACGATCTGAAATAGTCACAGTACTACTATAAGACACACGGCCCAAATCTCTCAGACATCTGTGCCAGCCAGGACCACCTCCAGCTGCTAGTATCAGCCTTGGACTTAAATCCAACTCAACAATAGACAGTCAGTAGCTGTGTAAACCTCTGTTCCATCCCAGTGCTGTGCTCATACTGGCAGACTGTGGGTTGTGAGTGTGCCACAGAATTCCAATGTTGGTAGCCAAGGCTTTGACCTAAATGCTTGAGCCAAGGCATTGATAGTGATTCTTCCAGGACCCAGGCAGAACCCTGAACTGCCTTAACACAGTGGGTTGCTGAGTGTGGACAGGACATTTTCACCTACCTTGTAAATACTGAGAGGCTTATCAGCATGGATTATGCTTTCTAGGGAGTCTCTGCATCATGCTAAAAATCACACCAAATGTGAGTTGGTAAAAACCTGTGTTTGGCTTGCCTTCTAGTTCTGAAATGGTAGCAACACACCAACAGCACACCTCTGGCAGAACTGAACGTGGACAATGTCCGGTGCTGGAATGCTGGAAATGATACAGGTTCAGAGAAAATAAGCTGCTTAGAATTTCTAAATAGGACACAGCTAAAGTCAGATTTGGAAGACTATAATAAATAGTTACTTAATCAGTGCTCATATGACAATGCATAAAAGAAAAAAACAAGAACTTTTAAGAATCTATGATCTTATCTAATAATAGTTTAAATAAAATGCCAGGCACTGATTGGGTAGTAATCAATACAGGAGAAACTTCAGAGAGATTAAAGACAAGTCTTCCTATTTCTCCACAGCTTCACCAGCATTTGTTATTGGTTGATTTCTGCATGATAGCCATTCTTACTGGGGTAAGGTGGAATCCCAATGTTGTTTTGGTGGGAATGCAGACTGGTGAAACCACTGTGGAAATCAGTTTGGAGATTCCTCCGAAAACTAGGTCTAGAGGCCCCATTCAACCCAGCTATCC
>NW_004956384.1:0-4832 GCF_000276665.1 Chinchilla lanigera
AATCTTCTTCAATCTCTTTTTTCAGAGTACTGTAGTTTTCATTGAATAGCTCTTTTACTTCTTTTGTTAAATATTTCAGTTAGAAATATTTTAAGGTTAGAATAGATCTTTTACTTCTTTTGTTAAATATTTCAGTTTCTTGGATGTTATCGTGAAAAGTATAGTTTCCTTAATTTCTCTCTAAGTCTGTTTGTTGTTTGTATATAGGAATGCTATCAATTTTTTGGTGTTGACTTTGTATCCAGCTACACTGCTGAATTTGTTGTTTAAGTCCAGGAGTCTTCTTGTGGAGTTTCTGGGGCCTTTCATGTGAAGTATCCTGTCATCTGCAAATAGTGATAGTTTTACTTCTTCCTTTCGTATCCTTATTCCTTTTATTTCTCTCTCCTGTCTAATTTCTCTGGCTAGTGGTTCCAGAACTATATTGAACAGTAGTGGTGACAGCGGACATCTTTGTCTTGTTCCCAATTTTCAAGTAAAAGCTTTCAGTGTTTGTCCATTTAGAATGATGTTAGCTGTTGGATTATCATAGATGCCTTTGATCAGGTTAAGGCAAAGATCATCTATTCCTATTTTCTGTAGATTTTTTACCATGAATGCATACTAGACCTTGTTGAAAGCTTTTTCTGCATCTATGGAGATAATCATGTGGTTTTTGTCTTTAGTTCAATTGATACGGCATATAACATTTATAGATTTGCTAATATTGAACTAACCTTGCATTCCTGAAATGAATCCAACTTGGTCATGATGTATGATTTTCTTGATAATTTGCTGCATTCTATTTGTTAGTATCTTATTGAGTATCTTTGCATGTATATTGATTAGGAAGATTGGTCTGTAGTTCCCTTTCTTGGTTGGGTCTTTCTCTGGTTTTGGTATCAGTATGATGCTTGCGTCTGGAAATGAGTTAGGGAAAATTGCTTCCTTTTCAATTTCATTGAAGAGTTTGAGGAGTGTTGGTGTTAAATCTTCTCAGAATTTCTTGTAAAATTCTGCTGTGAATCCATCAGGGCCTGGGCTTTTCTTTGTCTGTAGGTTTTTAATCACGTCTTCAATTGCATTATTTGATATTGAGTTGTTCAGGAATTTTCTATATTCTTGACTCATCCTTGGTAATTCGTACATATCTGGGAAACTGTCCATTTCTTCTGAGTTTCCTATCCTATGGGAGTAAGATTTTCAGAGTAGGTGTTAAAGATCTTCTGAATTTCTGGGGAATCTGTAGTAATTTCCTCCTTTTCATTACTTATTGCGTGAATCTGGGTTCTTTCCTTCCTTTTTTTGATAAGGTTGGCTAGCAGTTTAGCAATTTTATTTATTCTTTCAGAGAACCACCTCTTTGATTCATTTATTTTTTTGCAGGGTTTTCTTTGCCTCAATTGCATTAATTTCTGTCCTAATCATTATAATCTCCTCCCTTCTTTGGGCTTTGGGCCTGACTTGTTTTTCTTTTTCTAAAAGTTTAAGATGCAGCATTAGGCTACTTATTTGTTCTCTTTCTGTTTTCCTTATATGTGAATTCACTGCTATAAATTTCCCTCTGAGGACTGCTTTCATTGCATCCCATAGATTCTGGTAAGTTGTATTTATGTTTTCATTTGTTTGTAGGTATTTTTTAATTTCCTCTTGAATTTCTTCTGTGACCCATTGGTTGTTCAGGAGGTTGGTGTTTAATTTCCAAGTGTTTATGGCATTTTTGGAGTTCCTTTTTTCATTAATTTCCAATTTCATTGCACTGTGGTCAGATACTATGCAAGGAATAATTTCAATTCTTTTCCATTTGAAAAGTCTGTCAGGTCTGTTATTTCCTTGATGATTTTTTTTCCAGTTGACCTATCTCTTTGTGTTAATGGGGTGTTGAGGTCTCCTGTTACAATAGTGTTATTAATTTGGTTTTCATGCCTGTTAAGATGTGTCTTATATAATTTGGAGCTCTGATATTTGGTGCATGCATGTTTATGATTGTTATCTCATCCTCTTGCAGTTTTTCCCTGACTAGTATGGAGTGACTTTCTTTATTTCTTTTGATTGTTGTCTGTTTGAAGTTTACATGGTCTGCAAACAGAATAGCTACCCCTGCTTTTTTCTGGGTTGCTGTAGCATGGAGGATTGTTTTCCATCCTTTGACTTTTAGTCTGTGGATTTCCTTTTGAGTAAAATGTGTTTCCTGTATACAGCATATTGTTGGATTTTGTTTTTTAATCCACTCTGCCAGCCTGTTTCTTTTCACTGGAGAATTGAGACCATTTACATATATATTTATAACTATATCTGTTGATTTATCATTATCATGTTATTTACTTTTCTACCTACTTTTTCTACCTGTTTACTTGCTTGCTCTTCTTGACGTTTCAGTTCTTCTGTTGTTCTTGAAATTGCAGTCAGATTTTTCTCTGTCTAAAATCTCTAAGTACTCTTTGTAATGATGGCTTGGCATTCAGGAAGTTCTTCAATTATTCTTTGTCATGAAAATATTTTATTTCTCCTTTGAATTTGAGGGATAGTTTGGCAGGGTACATCAGTCTTGGTTGGAAGCTGCTCTGTCTTAGGACCCGTAATACTTTACTCCAAGCTCTTCTCGATTGGATGGTTTTTGCTGAGAAGTCTGCAGTGATTCTGATGGGCTTTCCTTTATAGGTAATCTGTTTCTTTTCTCTAGCAGCGTTTAATATTCTGTTCTTTTGCTGGAGATCTGGGAATTTGACCATTATATGTCTGGGTATAGTTTTATTTTGGTTGTGGTTGGTTGGAGTTCTGTATGCCTCATTTACCTGTCTATCAGATTCTGTTTCCATACTTGGGAAACTTTTTGCTGTTATTTCTGCAAATATTCTTTTTATGTCAGTTGTGTTGCCTCCTGCCATTTCATTGACTCCTATAAGTTGTACATCATTCCTTTTTGCCTGATTTTGCAGCTGTTGAATTGCCTTTTCCTGGATCCTTGTTGATTTTACAAGATCCTTTCTTTCACAGTCACTGGCTGCCATGTTGTCTTCAAAGTCTGTAATTCTATCTTCAGCTTCATTCAAGCGGTTTTGGCAGCTTTCAATGGAAGTTTTGTTTTCTTGGAAGTCTCTTTGAATCTGGTTCATGCATTCTAAGTCCTTTCTATATTTTTCATTTAACGCTTTCATCCATTGCCTTTGTTCTTCTATTTTCTTATATGTTTTTTCTTCAGACTTTTTCAGTAGTTCTTTCATTATTATTGTCATTTCATTTTTTTGCCTGAGAAATTATTTCTGATCTCATCTCTTCTATGGCCTTATGGATTTGTTTCTTTACTTCCATTGCAATCATTTCAGCTATTTCAGGCATGTGTTTACCAAGTTCTCCTATGTTGATGTCTCCTGGAGTGTGGTGGAGATCTGAGTTTTTGTTTTAGTCCTTCATTTTGTTATGTTTGCTACTGGATGCAGAGACCTCAGTTTCCCTCTTCAGTGGCTGCACAGCAAAGGCCCCTAGTGTCCATAGTTTTCCTGTTGGTCAGGTTTGTCCCTCATTGTCCCCTGAGCAGCACTTCTTAGTCTGGGGTTTTCCAGTAGTTGGTGATTTGATGGCAGACTGTCTGATCCAGCATCCCCTTGCAGTTCAGGGCAGGTGCATGGCCCAGACTTGGGTTGCACTGGTGTGACAATCCCGGTCCAGTGGACCTATGTCCCCAGGCAGTTCAGGGTACAGGCAAAACCCAGACACAAAATGCAGGGTCGACAATTTGTGAACCACCTGATTCTGTGTCTCCAGTCAGTTCAGGACACATACAGGAACCGGATGCAGGCCGAACGGACAGCCATCACAGATACCTGTGCCTGTGACCCCCGAGGGGGTCTGGGCACAAGTAAAGAACAGACTTGAACCGCGGGACCAGCAGCTCTTGGAACACTCACTCACTTGGTATAGGGCATGCGTAGGGAGGACCCACAGCAAACCCCAGAGAGAGCAGTCTCCAGGGCTTCTGAGTGAGGACCTCCTGTCTGCTGCAGGTGCATGGAGGGCAGAGACTCAGACTGTAATGGCGATGGGATCCTGGGTCACCTGCTCTGCCCCCAGGAAGTAGATGGGAAATACTTGACTCTCTCCGCTAGTTTCAGCTGGGAACCGTGGAGGTGGGAGTAAAGCACGGACTTGAACTGCTGGACCAGCAGCTCTTGGAGCACTTGCTCACTCAGTGCAGGGTGCATGCAGGGAGGGTCCACACATGCACCCCAGTGACAGCAATCCCTGGGCTTCTGAGTGAGGACCTCCTGTCTGCCGCAAGTACACAGAGGGTCAAGACTCCATAAGTCAGGTTTCTAACTGTGTTTGTAATAGTTTTCACTAACTTATATGTTCAGCCATATTCGTTTCCTCTAGGGTTTTGCCTGAGCCTGGATAGGGAAGTACACTGCAAGCACTCATGCTCTCATGTGTTAATTGAGAAATCACACTTCATTTTCCTTTTCTTCTTTTTCTGTTTTACCTAGACCAACACTTTTTCATTTTTTTCAATACACAAAATATGTTCTAACTTCAGAAGTTTCACTTGCTGTTTGTTCTTGCTGTATTATGAAATAGAACCTACTTGAATGCATCAGACTCTCTAGATCTCCTTACCCTATTTTCTTCTCTTTTCCATTATTATCAATTGTCATCTTCTATACTAAATTAAGTGTTGTTTCTCACTGTCCGGGTTGTATGCTCCTTGGAGCAATGACTTTTTCTCTGTTTTATTCACAACTACATCACTAACATCAAGAATCATGGTTGAATGTATTATTGTAACTACTGAACTTTAAGAATTTTTATTAGCATACGTTTGCAGTATATCATGTAACATTCCCCATGGAAAGTTG
>NW_004956385.1:0-4738 GCF_000276665.1 Chinchilla lanigera
ATTTACCTATTCCAGACAATTCCTGTAAATAAGTCTTACACTAGGTGGCCTTTCATGTCTGGCTTCTCTCACTTAGAATCATGTTTCTAAAAGCAACTCATATAGTAGCATATATCAATGTTTCATTCCCTTTTGTTGGCTGAATAACATTCCATTGCATGGATATACTGCAGTTTGATTATTCATTCATCTGTCGATGGACATTGTGTTGTTTCCACTTTTGGCTGTTATGAATAGTGAGAGTGAGTGCTACCATAAACACTCAGGTGTGAGTAATTGGCACATTTGTTTTAATTAAAAGAGATAAAATTATCTTGTATCTTTAAAAAAATTAATCTACTTTTATGCTACCCAGCATAGTAGGCACTAATGGCATGTGGGTATGTAAATGTGAATTAATTAAGACTAAATAAACCAGGAATCTCAGGTCCTCAGTCACACATTATTTTAGATAGTTTATCAGTGGCTACTATATTAAACAGCACAAACACAGAGCATTTGCATCACCACCAAATATTCTACTGGTAAACTATCTAAAATAAGATAATGTAGCTCAGTGGTAGAGCTCTTGCCCAGCACACACAAGGCCCTGATCCCCAGCACTACAAAAGTAGTAAACAAAAGTGAAATAAAATAGGACCACAAAAATCTTGTCACTGCTTCAACAGACCTGCCAATTTGTAGAGTTTTCCAGTGCCTCAGTCTACCCCAACCTCTCCCTTTCCTTGGGTTGCCTTCTGAATAAAGGACTTTTTCTGCCACTATCTTTTCTGGAGTATGGAGGCGTATTTTCTCTATGTGCCATTTTTATCTGTTCATGCCAAGGGAGTCGAAGCTATAGTTCCTGCTTTGTCCCCTAATTCACACACGCTGATGAAACACATTCTCTAACAGTCAGCATGGTAGCTCTTTTGCCTCCACAATCTGCCCCTTTAACAGTGACCCCCTCAGCTCTATCTGATAGTCACGGGTGTGCAGTCTGGTGTGTATCAGCATCCATTGCTCTAATTTTCCCCCTACTTGCACTGGCACTTGCACTGACCTTCCTCTGCCAAAATGCTCCAACTGGCCATCTCATGTGTCTGCTACATGGTATAAGCTGCATTCACCTTACAGGGTCCCCAGGTCTCTCTGCCCCTTCAGCAGCCCTTGTGGAAATCAGTTCAACAACAAGAACAGAACGGAATCTTGGGTGGCCCCACTGCTACCTGATTGGCCAGGAACCTCATACTGCTGCTATAGGCTGCCACCACCAATGCCACCATGAGAAGAGAAGCTGAGGTTGAGAGATGCACACAGTCCAGCCAGCCCCTAGATGGTAGTTGCAGGAGATGCACAGTCAGTGCAACTGGTAGGACCAGAAATCACTGCAGGGAAAGATAGAACCCAGCAGGATGGCTCAGCATAAGGAGAATGAGGTTCCCCCACAAGATGCGTGCAACCCTGGCTAGCTGTGAGGATGTGCCTTTGCTAGGCAGGAGAGCAGAGAGATTTTGTGTTGCCAAGGAGCAGGTGAAAGGCCTGGATGGGGAGCAGGTAACATGAACATCGCCATGTTGAAGGGATGTTCTACATCACTAGAAAAGTGATGAGTGAGAAAAACTTGAAGAGATGTAGCACATGACAGGAATCCAGCCCAGGGATTACTTGCTGTCACAAGTAACCCCAGGCAGTGGCCCCACCTCATAACACACAGACCTGCAGTGGGTGCTGACTCTAGGGTATCAACCATGCTGAGCTGGAAGTGATGGTGAAAGATGCAGACAACCATTAATCAGCAGCATAACTAGACACATATTCGGGAGACACATGGTCTGTGTGCCTGGGCTCTGACCATCACTGCGCAGGACCTGGACCAAGGCAGCTCAGCCAGGAAGCAGGGATAAAAATAAGCACCTCAAAGAAAACAGAAGGACCCATCAGAAACCTTGGCAGGTGTCCATGATCATCCTGAAGATATCCCCCAAATCCTACATCACAAGAGGACGAAGCATGAGTGTCTCGCAGTGTAAGTCCTACCCCAAAGCTGGCCAGGGATGAGCGGAGAAAGGGTTGGCAATGTCTACCCCCAGCTACTGTGGACAGCCAGCAACATCTGGTCAGTCTCATTTGTAAGATGTGAACAGAAGAGACAGAGGTGAGACCTCTGAGTCCAGAACTGCCTTGTGACAAAATTACCTGAACTCTCAGTATTAGCCTTGCAGAAGAGGGTTTTTCTTTTGTGTTTATCCATCAACTTCTCTTTTTAGCAATGGCAGACATGACATTTTAAAAGGCTCTAATTGTTCCACATCTAATAGAGTGGGGATTTTGAAGAGTTTTAAGTAAGAAAAACTTGGCAGCCTGGAATACCTGATTTTGGAATCATGGTCCATCACGTAAGAAATGTAGCCACATGGCTGAGGCTATATAGTTCAGTGGTAGAGCCCTTGCTGGCATGTGCAAGGCCCTGGGTTCAAGCCCCAGTACTACCCCCAAAATGTAACTACCCAAGATCGCCATGCTGTGGGAAATCCATCTACCTGGGGAGGTTGGGCTTTCTGGCAACAGCCCCAGCTGAGCTTTCTGCAGACACCTGGCATCCACAGTTAGCCTTTGAAGGATCCAGCTGGAACTTCCTGTGTAGTCGAGACTCCTGAAAACAGCAGTCTCAGATAGCCTGTGCCTTTTGCAATCCCATCTGACACCTTAGGTCAGAATGGCCCAGGGAAGCCTTGCCTGAGGTCCTGACCAACAAAAAAAATAAGCTAACAAAATAGTTGTGTCAGCAAAAACACACAAACCCCCACCTTTATGTAAGTAGATGTTTTTCAAGTTTGTACATTGCACATGCTTATTCTTTTTCCTTTTTTGTTTGCTTTAAAATTTTTTTTTATTCATTTATACTTGTGATACATAAGAATTCTTTCATCATGAGAAATTGGGACATAGACACAACTTAATCCTTTTTATTTTCCTTTGTTCTTAAGAGTCGTAAATTTTGAGAGTGAGAGACACACCCAGACTGCCAAAGGCTGAGTGGCTTGCTCCAGGGCACACTGCTTTGGCTCTGCCCCTGGCCTGCGGAGTCCTGCCCTTGTCACCTGTGTGCCTGTGTGCTGCCCATTCAATAGGCAGATGTACCATCACTGGGCCACAGAACCGCCTCTGACCTGGTCAGTGATGTTAGGGAAGTCTTTCTCACTCCAGCTCTCTGGGTGAGGAACGTCTGTGAGCAAGCCCCTCCCATCACACAAGATACCCCAATCCTGGGCTCCTGCCCCATATCTGGGCTGCCCAGTTCCCAAAGGACAGGAAATAATGCAGTGGTTGAGACAGAGAGACCAGAGGGGAAGAGACCTGGCTACATCACCACCTGTTGGGAGGGAAAGTAAGGAACAGTACTGAGCTAGCATCGCAGAGTCAAGCAAGCAGAGGCGGAAACCAACCAAACAAGCCACTCACACATAGGTTTCCTGGTGTGGGGCAGCTTCCAGCACCCCTCAGGGGGCCCCAAATGGGCTTTTAAGCATCTGGGGGTAACAATGCCCTCTAGAAAAACAGATGCAGTTGAGGAAAGATTGACAGGTCCTGAGAGGCTTGCTGCAAGGCCCGGACCCCCCACCCCTGGCCACCACCCCGGGATAGCAGGAATAGCAATCTTGTGGGCCTAAGGGAGTAAGGGATTGGGCAAGCCTGGGACGAGGAGGGGAGAGGCAGTGGCTCTAGGGGGGCTCTCCACCTAACATCAACTCCCAGGAAACCCCCAGGCCAGGCTCCCAGGCTTCAGGACAGGGCCAGGTGGTTATAGCCAGCACTGGATGAGCCAAGCAAATCGCAGCAATTTGATCCCTTCCAGGGACCCCATTTTTCTCATCTATATAGTGGAGACCAAGGATGATTGACATCATTGGTTTTAAGTTATTTCTCTTTAGCTGAGGAATTCTTTGTTCTGAAGAATATTGGAAAGAATAAAGAAAAACATATTTGAAGGACAAAGCTATGGTTGCAGGTGGCTGGACTGGGAGCCCAGGTGTGCTTAGAGTTTAACCCTGGGTCCCAGCCCACCCTGCCTTCTGGTCCACAAGACTTCTCAGCCCTGTGTCTAAGATTTTAAAATGATGTATATTTTCCCATCCATAAATTTGGGAGTCAGGTAAGCCTGGGGCTCAGATCTCTGTTCTTTGCAGTGCTTTATAGTTTGGGGCAAGTAACACAGTTGGGCCCTCAGTTTCCACATCTAGAAGGTAGATCTAATACTACCTACTTCTCAGAGTGCTTAGGAGAGCAAGGTACAGAATCTGACATCACCCCTCCCCTCATATCTGTCCTTTCCCACTGCTGGGGACACATAATGCTATTCATTCATCATGGGGAGTTGGCGCGTGGACACACTGCATCTTAATCCATTTTATTGCCTCTGTTGTTAAGGGTGGTACATTTTCAGAGTAAGAACCCCATCCACCAGATCCTGTCATCCTACTAGACTCTACTTGGGGTGTGTTCAGCACAAGTTATGACCCAGAGACTATATCTTGGGAGTAGGGGGTTAAAGATAAATGAAACTAGGCCAATGACCTCATGAGAAACTCATACACAAGAACCTGATGATTCTCAGGCAAAAGGTTTAAGTAAATGGATACATTTAAACCTAGAAGAAATACTGAGTATTTACAATGGTTCCCAGTGGATGCCTTCAGATTATATAGATAGATAGATGATAGATAGATAGATAGATAGATAGATAGATAGATAGATA
>NW_004956386.1:0-4741 GCF_000276665.1 Chinchilla lanigera
GCTGGGAATCGCGGTGGTATGAGTCCGGCCCACACTCGGACCCAGGAGCGCTGCAGCTCCCGGAGAACTGGCTGCCTGGGCGCAAGGCGCGGGGGGCTCAGTATGAATTTTGGAGGACAGAAACATTCAAATCACTGTATTCTTCCCTTACTCCTCCAAAAGTTACTTTTTTTTGCATGCACAAAATAATTCATAACATCCCATTTGATTCAAAGTCTTACGTGGATATCAACAATAAAATCCAAAGTAGAGCATCTCACTCAAAACACATATGGTGAGACTCAAAAGCATTACTCACCCTGAAGCCCATTTCATTCCCACTGTGAGCCCATGAGATCGAAATAAGGGACATACTTCCAAATCACAGTGGTGGGACAGACCTAGGAGAGAGATTCTGAGAAGGGAGAAGGAAAGCAACATAAACACTGGTACCAGGTATTCAAAATCCTACAGAGGGACATCTTTTAACCTGAGTACAGAACAACCTTGTTAAAGCCCTGTTCAATCTGTCAGTCACACTGGAAACCCCACATCGATGCCTTGGGTTCAGATCATTCCATGACTCTTACACCTTGGAAGTGCAGGTGTGAGACTTTTCCAGATTGCTGGCGTCCTCACTTGTGGATCTACATTTTGGATGCTGTTGGGATGGTGCAACGCTGGGGGAGACTCTCACTGAGCGACATTTTGCAGTGCCCTGAAAGAAGGGTTTTTGTGTTGGCTTATTCAGGCAGCAGAACTTGCCCTGAGCCCTCAGGCTCTCTGAAGACACTGTTTGAGATCTAGACAGAGGAAGCCATGGGTCAGATATGTGCACTCTGCATGTGCAAAGGCTTCGTATCACATAGACACCACCAAGCTTTATGGTTATACTCCCTCTCAGGAGCTGCGGCTCGAGTTGCATCGCAGCTCGTTTGAGCCACAGCCAGAACAGTCCAGATGCATCCAAATGTGAGGAGCAGATCCTTGCGGGGCAGGGTGAAAGCATCAAATGCTGAGGACTTGTGGGCAACCTTTCCCTCAGGCGTCGAGAGCTCAGTCTGTGGTAGGAACTCAGCCTAAAGATCTCTGAAACGCCTTTGTGTCATTCTCTCATTGTCTTGCTGAGAGGCTAGTGGCTTCCTTTCATTTATACTAATCTTATCAGTCCTATTAAGTGGCTGTTATAGCCTTACACTTGGTTCTATCTCCTGCACATGCCTTTGCATTCTCTATGTGGCCAGGCTGTGGATTTGCAGATCCTTAGGTCTGCTTTCTTTCTAATTATAAATTCCATCTCTAAATCACTTTTTAATTCTCATATTTGGGGAAATACAGTCTGTGAAATAAATATCTAGAATGCTTCGCTACACAGGTTTTTATTTTCAGTTGTCCTAATTATTTACTCTTAAATGTTGCCTTCCCTAAAGTTCTGACGAGACATTTAGACAGTTCGGCCAAGTTATCGCATTGTAACAAGGAGCGCCTTTGTCCAGATGTTCATTTCTCATTCATTGATTAGTTGTGATGCTAGAGATTGAGCCCAGAGTCTTGCACATGCTTAACAAGGGATCTACCACTACACTACATCCCAGCCCCTGTTCCTGGTTGTTTCCATCAGCATGGGACCCTCAGGGTCTAAAAAGTTCCACTTCCTCCTTACTTTCTAACACCATTGCCTCTCAACATGAGCTTTAGAGGGGACAAGTAATCAACCCAGACTGTCAGAAGGTCTCATAGCACCTAAAGCAGCTAAGAATTCCTACCAGAAATTTAGTTTCTGTTGTACAGAGCACAGTTCCCAGATTCTACT
The DNA here is from genome assembly GCF_000276665.1 of Chinchilla lanigera. Classification (NCBI taxonomy): domain Eukaryota; kingdom Metazoa; phylum Chordata; class Mammalia; order Rodentia; family Chinchillidae; genus Chinchilla; species Chinchilla lanigera. The sequence goes on from NW_004956386.1 coordinate 1,793, forward strand.
AAGAAGGTAAATGACACCATTCCTTAGCATCAGAGCCTTTTCTTGTACATGGAATACAATGCAAACTTCTTACCTTAATTTTGAAAGGTGCTGTGTACTCTGGCTCTTGTCCTGCTTTTCTACTTCATCTGTGTCTCCTTTCTCTTTTGTTTTCTCTAACTTGGCAACTTTCTTGAGTCACAGTCTTTACCTTTGCTGCTTCCAGTGTTGGGAATTCTCCCCTGCATGCCGTGTGGATGTCCTGTTCCTCAGCTGTTGTGTTTGACTTTAAATGACGACTTGTCTACAAACTTTTGCTGACCTCCTTGTCTAACGTAACTCTCTGCTCCTTTATTTTTTTGTCCTTTCCTGTAGCTCACTCCATCTCCTTCCTTGTGACAGATTTTTTAGTGCCTTTTCGTATGTTTTGTAAATTCAATTAGAGCATAGCATGTATGTGTCTTGTTAGGGTATTATTTAATATAAGGTTGAAATACAGATCAGAAAATATTTATTGAATGAATAGCTGACTCAATGAATGGATTGAGGAATCCTGAATGGTTTAATGTTTGGAGCATATGAATTTGTTTATTTATTCATAACACAGCTATTAGAAAATGAAGACTGTGAGAGGAGTTATAACATTAAAATTCTGAATAGCTTTCAGAGTAATTCATAAGATACAGTTGAATGCTTTAATCTCCTCAGTTATTCAGAAATGAAATGTAATAGTTCATTATATGACAAGGGGAACCACCCAGAAAATCAGAATTCAAAAAGTGTGTTTAACTTCCTTTCATACGTTACACCTTCCTTCTGCCGTATCATAATCCTGTTCCTAATCAATTCTGTTCCAAGGTACCTTTGTCTTGTGATTAACTCATTTGATTACCATGTATCACAATCACATGTATATCCAATTTTCTTCTCTTCTGTCATGTGTAACAAATATTTTCTAAAAAATGTATTTTATCATTTCTATACAAAATTATATCTCAGACTTAATTATGAGGTACTTTTGATCTTGTTAAAGGCTAAATCAGTAGCTTTTCATTACTGTATCACTTAAAGTATACTTATTGAGGTGCCTTTTCTTTCAAAATTGAAGCTTCATTGCAATATGTGGAAATAAATCCCATAAATATATACTTGCCTCTTCTCCTCATCTTTCTTTTCAGATAAAAGTATTAGTGCAATTGGAGAAAAACCCTTGTACAAGATTTTCTTCATGAAACTCAAGGATAATCTGAAAATAGCTTCCTTGTATTAAGTAATGAATGATCATGTTATCCTGAATGATTTCATCATGTATATAAATGAAGAAAGTAAAATAGAGTTCCACCCTGATTATTATTTTGGGGACATTTTGCACTAGCAATTTCAGTATTTTTTTCCTTGAAAAGAAAAATGAGTATAATACCTTTCTTTATTCTGTAAATATTTATTTTATTTTATTTTTTGGGGTACCAGGAATCAAACTCAGGACTTTGTGCTTGCCAGGCAGGCACTTGTGCTGCTGAGCTACATCCCTGGCCCCTTTTCCAATATTTTAGTGATCACTGTATCTCACATTGTTTCAGTAATTGATCAAAATACTCATTTTTCTTATTTTACTTTAATCAACATAATAATTGGTTGCCTTAATCATTTCAGAGCTGAAGGTGCTGATTCTTTTGAAGTATTTCATGCAGATGAATGTATGTTTATGAATACATATTCACTGAAGAAGCGTTACTTTTTGTTAGTTAGAATATCGCATGAAGACAAAACAAAGCATTTGCCCTAAGTGTAAACATTCCACTTTTGCTAACTACTCTGTGAGCTTTGAGAACGGAAGGGGAAGTGCCATCACTGCAAAAATCGAAGCTTATCTTCCTTTATGGCTGATTAGTACATCCTTGTACATGCATACATATTTTCTTTATATATTCATCTCATTTTTAAGGTAGAGCAAATTGTTTTCAAATTCTTTATGTATTGCAGATATTATTCCTCTGATGGGCATGTAGGCTGATTCCAGAATTCAGCTGTTTTCATTGTTTGCTGTAGTGGTTATACTAATTTACATTTCCACAAACAATGTAGCAGGGTTCCTTCCCCCCAACTTCACCAGCATTTTCGTTGTTGTTGTTGTTTTTAAGCCCTTAATGGTAGGCGCTTTCATGGCAGCAAGGTGAGATGTTAGTGTTATTTTGATCTACATTTCTCTGATGCCCAGATGTGCTGAACAGTTTTTCGTGTACTTATAGGCCATGTGTACATTTTTTGAGAAATGTCTATTTCAGTTGCACATTTTGCTTGGGTCTTTAATTTTGGTAGATGTATATTTTTTTAATTCTTTACATATTGTAGATATTAGTCCTGTGTTCGAGGAGTTGGTGGCAAAATACTTATCCTCATTCTGTAGGTGGTCTCTTCACTGCAGGTCGTTGCCTTTGCTGTTCAAAACATTTTAATTTTATATGACCCCATTTGTTGATTTTTGGTATTATTTCTTGGGCAGTTGGAGTTCTGTTCAGAAGGTCTTTGCCTGTATCTGTCATTTTTGTATAGAAAATTGGTTTGCAAAAAGAGGAGGAATAAATGCATGGTAAATGAACAAGTGCATTCCGTTTCCATTTTTAACGCTCAGTTCCCATTCTGTTCTCCACAGAGGTATATTACGTATGTATTTACATGGAGCTGGCAGGAAAGAAGCACTCTCCTAATGAATTTTACAAATCCCAGGAGGCCTGTGCTATGGTCCAGTGCATATATTCACTGTCCTTTAAACCCATTAGTTCTCCACTTCCCTAGGGTGTGATTTGAGGTAAGCCTGGTGATAAAAACTTGGCATTTCACAGGAAAATACATAGGTAGCCAGATAGCTAAGCAAAATCTCCGTGAGGACATATGGTACCTGTTTGCCTCCAAACTATTACAATTGAAAGATTATAAACATATGACCTGATTTATTGACTTCTTTTTTTT
>NW_004956387.1:0-4729 GCF_000276665.1 Chinchilla lanigera
GGCTGCGCGGCGGGCGCGGGCGGAGGGCGGCCCTCTGCGGGTTGCGGGGCGCCGGCGTTGCCGCAGAAATGTTCTCGCCTGGGTGCTCTCCCACCGGCCTCAGAAACCCAGCGCACACACAACGGTTTCCTCCCTCAGTCAGAGCACATCTGCAAACCCTGAGAGGCAAATCTCGGGCGCAGAGGGCAAAGTGTGGTATTGAGAAGAAAAATCGGAGGTGTGCATCATGGGGCGCCCGTGCTGTGCAACCTCGGCGGAGATGTTTCCGGGGCGGGAACTGGCTCTCCTGGGCCACAGGAAGGAACTGCATCCCCAGACCAGTGGGTTCTAGTTTCCCGGGCGGAGGAAGACGGGATTGAGGAGTGGGGTGGTCAAGGGAGTGGGGGTCGGACAGAGGCCCCTGGAAAGCAGTGCTGCCCCACGAGGGGCCCCAGCACAGCAGCAGGGACCGCACCGCTGCCCCCGCTGCGGGGGGATGCAGGAGGAGCCTCTGCTTCTGCCCTTACTTCCTGTGTCATCAGCCTCCACCTTCCCGGAACCACAGCGCTCTCGGCTGCACCAGGAGGCTGAAGAGCTCAGGTCCAAGCCTCCCACCTCTCCCCCACCTCCACCTCCATTCCTGGTCCCGGTTCTTCCTCCCAGAAAGTCTTAGAAAGACCAACGGAGCCCACACAGTTGTTCTTTCTCTCTGTAAGAACATCATTTTCGTTTCCGGTACCCTAAATGGCAGGAGTTTTCACTTACGAAGTTGAAGGACGTTGGCCCAAGCCAACTTACAGACCCCCGCAGAGAAACGTTTTGACTAGCATGCAGGAAACCAAGGTGAAAAGTTCGGTATGGCGCTCGGAAAGGCATAAGGCAGGGCAGCTGAAGGCCCTGACATAAATAGCCCGTGGTACCGCCGCCGAGTTTAGGCGATTCTGGGAGGAGCTTCTCTTCCTTCTAGAACTGAGAACGCTGAGGCCGTCAAAGGAAAGCCCTGGCTTGACTGGGCGTCCTGGTGTGCCGTGCACAGGAGAAAGCTAATCGTAGGGCAGGCGTAGCTGGCCCTGCTCGGGTTCCCGGAGGACCGCTTGGGAGCTTCGGCCCTTCCTTACACAGTGCTGCGTTGTCTGCTTGGCGAGGGAGACCCCCCTTGAGTACCTACGGTATGGAGCATTTTCGTATGTTAGGGCACCAAGCGGTCCTGCAGATAAGCAGCCTGCTCAACACAGTTTACCCAGCACCTCCCACACCTTCCAGGCACAGGAAACTTGTCTGTTTGAGAAGCAGTGAGCATGATGGTTGGGCAGGAGATGACAGAGAGACGTATCTGGCCCCTGAGCTTCACAGATTCTGGTCACTGAATGAATTATTTAACCTCCGTATGCTTCGATTTCATCATTTTTAAAACAGACGTCCTAAGAGTATTTTTGAGGAAATGCAAATGAAGCTTGCATACGTTTCTGCTGAGATGAAAGCCCTCCAACTACATTGTATTTCACTGTAACTCTTTTTGTTCTTCCCAGAACCCGGCACTGTGTCTTCAGGTATCTCGCGGGCTTACTACTTGGAACTGGGTCCATCCTGTCTTATTTTTAAAGTAGGAAGTTTTTGATTTCCAGAGCTATGACCTGACCTTCTGTCTGCTTAAATTGATGTAGTTTAGGAGACCATCCTAACTAGCGTTCATTATTACTTACTTTGAATCGACTGATCAATGAAGAAAACATTTTTGAAAGTGAAAGAGGACACTGACAGTGATTGTGGCAGGCCTGCAGACATAAATGCAAAATAAGGAGCATAATCACTTCACCAATGAATAATCTGGAATCAGTATGGATAACTATTTTTGACAACGAGGTGACCTGAATCTCCAGGAATCTACCAGTTACTGAGTGAAATTCAATAGACTGTAATACAGTAGAAGATTACTGGCCGGAAGATACCAGGTTTGACTCTACAGTAAGAATTAGTTTTTGGTTTTTGAGTCTCTAGTGCTCAGTGTGTGACGTATATTGAATATATTTGAAAATTCATTGGAGGTGTCGTTTAAGAATTATTAGGTACCTGCTGTATGCCAGAGTCTGCTTCAGGTGCTGTGTATACAGTAGTAGATGCATCAGATCTGTTTTTTTCTCTCTCTTTTTTTTTTTTTTTTCTGTCACACAACATAGATTTCGGACAGAAGAAAAACAGAATATAAGGAAACAAGTACATAAGTAGAATGGATGTGTGAACTCTATGACGAAAGAGACAGTGGCATGATAGAGCACAGTCACTGAGGTGTGAACCCCAGGCCTGACAGTACCTTTGTAGGTACATGGCTGTTAATGATGAGGGCACAGCCGTGAGGAGGGTGCCCCAGGCAAGGAGCAGGAAGGTTACTCGGAAGGAAGGAGAGGGCAAATCTGTGGAACAGAAGACCAGATGCCTGAATCCCACCGAAGACAGGAGCAGAAATGGAAGGCAGAGGAAGAGATGGCTGGAAAACTGGCTCTGGAATCTGCGTTTCTTCCTGAGAGCAGTGTGAAGTCAGTAAAAGGAGGGCTTGGGGGTGAGAGAGCAGGATTACATGAATGCATGCACGAAGGCATGAACAAATCACTCCCGTTTTAAGTCTGTGTCTCTCACCTACTAGCTATACAACTTTGATGAAGCTGTTCATCACCAGTGAGAAGATAGTATCCAAATATAGATCACATTCTGGAAAACACCAACATTTTATACTGTGATCAGAAGTTTTCCTCTAAGAAACACATTCGCTCAGATGATGTAAATCCCCATCTAGGGAGTCATACATTACCTAATACCTTTCCTCTTGTTACTCGTATTTGTCTGTCTTTATCTCTTATCACTCTCTTTCTCAAATTTACCACTAAGATCAAGAGAAAGGAAAACACATAGCAAAGAGGTTTGGGCTGAACAAGTTTTTCCTCTGTGGTTAACCTCTTCGTTATTAGGGGGAATTCTTCTCCCAGAGAAACTGCATTACCTCTGTCACAGGAAGGGCTGACTTCAGGCCCGGAGAGATGAATAACTGAGCGAGTCTACCCAGGGATGGCAGAAAACTGATAAACTGCTGTAGTTCTTTCTTTTTGTGAAGCGTCATCCTAGTTGCTTATTCGTGGTTTCCTCTCTTTTCAGATGTCTGAAGAAGCCTTTGAAAAAGCAGGTAGACCGTGAGGAGGAAGCACAGGTCATCTCTCAGTACTATCAGCAAAGTAAAGAGAATACTGGCTTACAAACCAAAAATGTGCAGGGTGTCTCCATAGGCATTGTGTCAAAATATGAACCCAAGCCATGGCATCCTCTCTGGGGACTTAATAAGATGCTGGATATTAAATAGTTTTAGAAGTGTGGAGAGTCAGGGCAAGAGTGCAAACTCAGAAACTTCTCTGTACTGAAATGTCGCATTTGTCTCTTTTGCAGGTGGCCAGAAGGAGGTGATCCATCTCTGGGCTTATGTGATTCCAACATATTTGCTCATATTTTTGTTTTTTTTTGAGAAAGAGGAATTGAGAAAAATGTTCACAAAATGCAACAGTAAATGGAACTTGTCACTGGGGAAGAACTTGTTTTCTCAGAAGGGAAACTTTTCCTTTATTTTCTCTTGATTCTGCTTGTTTGTCCTGTCAAGGGCGTGATAAGTTGCGTAGGCTGTTTGGTAAGAGCGCGCAGGCTGGACGGAGCATTTGGTCCTGTTTTTCCTCTGAATGCCGACTGCTAATGTGATTTACTGCTGCTGTGTGGATGTGGACTCACTCTGCAGCCAACAGGAAATGACACAGCTGTGTGAATGCTGAATAATAAGTCTTGCCCAATGGGCCATCCCTTCCTCAATGTATAACAAACTTGAGGAGGAATTTGTTTCATTGTGCAGAGACCCAGAACACACAGCTTTGGTTGTGTATATCATAGATCACATGCAGTTCTTTCCAACTGCTAATCCTCTCCTAAATTCCAGTCTCTAATTCTTGATATGCCATTTCTTTCTAAAATTTTCTTATTTTAGTAGTGTATGTTTGCAACTAGTACAGTTTACAGTCACCTTGGGAGTGGTGACGTGTGTATTACAGCTTGGTTGCTTTTATTTTTAATTCCTTTTCTCTCCCCCAGGTTCCCGTATCCCCTTTTCCATACTTGTTGATATTATTTGTCTTAGCTCATGTTAGAGCACATAACGTTCACATTAATTGGCATTATTAGCCTCCTATGCATGGCACATCTTTATTCCTCTCATGTCCCCTTCCCTTCCCCGCTCCTCCTCACCTTCTCCCCTTGGACAACGTCCAACTGCAAGAGATCCAACCCCTGGTCCCCGTCAATCCATTTTTATCATTTTCTTTGCTTATACTTTGCCTCACTCAAATGAGAGATACCTCACGGTCTTTACACTTGTGTGTCTGGTTTACTTCACTCAGCATTATATTTTCCAGGGACATTCATTTTCCTACAAATGTCTCAAGTGTGTTTTGATGTCATTTCTTTATACTTCATTATTGCTTAGGACAACAAGTTAATACAGAATTATCAACTGATTGATTACTTAATATATTAAATATCCCATTATACTTTGTATCAACTTGTTAATGTAATGTGAAAAATATTTAAGGTCCTTTCCTGTGAAAAATTTTGAAGAGTGAATCCTTTCTAGATTTTTCTCTTTGCAAAGTCTTCAGAAGTTCCAGAGATATTTTTTCAGTGTTTGAAAGGGAATGAGGGGCTGGGGATTTAGCTCAGCGGCAAA
>NW_004956388.1:0-1674 GCF_000276665.1 Chinchilla lanigera
GTCATTCTTTTGGTCTCCCTAACCTTTGCACTAGTTTGTTTAACCTTGTTCTTTTTAGATTGCTACCCTCAAAAGGAACAATGGGACAGATATCGTCCTCAGGGGCTCCAACTCCTCTGAGTCTGGTTCTGGACCATTTTAAGGACTTCAAAAGGCGAGCACAAAGATATGGGGAACGGGTCTCTACAGACAAACTAACTCTTTTTGTTTCAAAGAGTGGCCTATAGGGATGGGAGGACTGTGGCCCCCATCCGGTTCGTTCGCACCGGACATGGGGCTCACTCGGGAAATTCCACAGGCAGACCGTCGCTTTGAGAAGGGCCCCGGCCTCCGGACCCTCTAGCCCTTCTTGAATGGCTTGGCGCCACAGCTGATTTCAGCTTCCATTCAAGAGAGGCTAAGGACTGCAGGTCTCCGCCACAAAGAACAAAGCAGAGTTCCACACCTCTGACTAGGTAAGATTTCAATTGGCTTTTTGTGGAAACTGGGCTTGTATTTTCGGAGACGTGGGTCTCTAACTTGTAGCACCCAGACGTGGGTGGCTGTCTGGTTTCTGTCCTCTCCAGGAGCTGAGAGAGGGACCTGAGGCAATGTGCTGTGCAGCGCAGCCTTCACCCTCCCAGCGGGAGCTGAGCGAGGGGCATGTTAGTCTCTCTGGCGAGGGCTGAGAAAGAATTCGGCTTTTTGTTTTGTTGTGTTTCAAGAAAGTGTCCAACTCTAAATTGGCAAAAATAAGTCAGAGGAATATTAACTAAATTATCTTTCCCAGGATTTTGTAGATTGTCTCATCTTTGTTTTGTTTGTTTGAACTGTTTATTTTTTTGTTAGCTCTGATGCGCCCACCTTTTCCCGTGAGCATGTGTTCTGAGATTGCGGTGGAATCAGTGGAGTGGGCTGCGGGAGTTTTAGCTGTCTTCTGCCGTTGGGAGTGGCTTATTGGGGAGCTCGAAAAAATTCTAATCCTGAGCAGCCACTCCGTGCTGTCGTAATTACTGCAATAGGAGACCCGGCTCAGTTTCACCAGCATGGGCAGCATCACCAGTGGCTACTCCCAGAGCTCCCAGGTCTTTGGCAGATCTGCCTACAGAGGTTTGCAGTCCAGCTCCTACCTGATGTCTGCCTGCTCCTTCCCTTCCTACTACACCAGCCACGCCCAGGAGGAGCAAATTGAGATGAAAGAGATCATTGAGGCTGCCAAAGCTGAGGAAGCCAAAGATGAGCCCCCCTCTGAAGGAGAAACTGAACAGGAAGAGAAACAAGTAAAATTAGAGACAGGAGAAAATAAAGGCGCTCAGGGACCACCACCAGGCCCTGAGAAAGGGGCTTCTGGCTGCTGCATGCCACCCTACTCAATTTAGCCTTTGCAGCTCAGTCGGTCCCTGATATATGCCGAAAGTTACAAAGATTAGAAGTATTTGCAGGGAAAAATTTGACAGAAGTAATAAAAACTGCCCAGAAAGTGTTTCACAATAGAGAGGATGCAGAATGAAAGTACTGACAGAAAAAAAGAAAGGTAATGTCAGCTATATGTAAAAAGGATGTGCAGACTGGACACAATGACAAGAGAGGTAAAGGTGGATCCAAAAGGGGAAGCCACTGCCCATGCTTGGATCCAGATCAGTGTGCCTATTGTAAAGAAAAGGGTCATTTTAAGAGCGTGTCCAGTACTGCTTG
>NW_004956388.1:3104-4619 GCF_000276665.1 Chinchilla lanigera
TAAATAAAAATCCCTTGGGTGGAGAGAGATTGTTGGATAGGACTCCAACTGATGAATTAAAAGCAGCTGCCTGGAATAACATTAACCAGTTTTTATTCATTAATAAGGAGCCCTGATAATCTCCATAGCCTTATGGGAGACACAATGATAGATCTATTGGTCAAAATATATTATTGTGATATGTTTATATTGGTCATTGACAGGAGGTTAAAAATAAGACAATAAGGTTTTTGGTTAAAAGATGGTATTAGTACCAAACTAAATTAAAAAAATAGTGACAATTTGTTATTGCTAATTTCATGGTGTATTAAATGTATTTGTGCCTTCAAAATGAACAGTATTCTAAAATGTAAAACTGGAACTGTTTATATAATGTTGGATATCTGCCTTTCCTCTTGTGCTCCAGATATTTGTAATAAGAGTTTCATGGGTCATCATTTAAATAATTTTTAACAAAACCTTATGTGGTGTATATACTATGCATATGCCACTACATTTAGAGATGCTTAGATATTAAACAGCCCAGACAATATTACAAATTTCTTAAATAACATCCTGTTTGAGGACAATTTAGATAAAAGCTCCATATGTATTAGGTAAGGATGATGACTAAAAGGACTATTCTGTTGTGCTACAAAGATGTCATCACGCTTACTTCCAGTTTTCTTGGTAAAACTGTGTAATTATTGTCTGTTAACATTCCACAGAGATTCAACTACTAGAACATCCATGATTGGTAAGAAGTAATAGTTCTCTGGTTGTACTTTATTTTTCAAGGTGCTTGCAATGCAAAGTCATTAACATTTTCTGCTGGATGTTTAACAACTGAGGTTTGGAGACCAAAAATTAGAGAGATAAATTGGGCTAAGAGGACACCAATATTTTGGCCAAAGCCCTCCAAGGTTAAATAAGACTCAGGACATAAAAAAACCTCGCTGCCACATCACACAACTCAGTTAAGTCCCTGATTTTCTGATCAAGGAGATTATGGGACCACAGAGGAAAAATGTGCCTAAGGAGAGTCACCAGGAGAAAACAGTCTCCCAAGCTTTCAAAGAAAGCAACTTGGTCAAGCAATGGCTGTGACTCATCCAGATGGCTGGCACTGACAAAGGTACTAAGAGATACTGCACATGGTTCCAAGGTAAATCCTGAGGAGAATTAATTGACCTTGATAAAAAAAATTAATTTTAATTATACAGGTCTCACTTTAACTTGGTCTTGAGCAACCAACAGAAAAATATAACTACAAGCTATTAGATAAATGATAAATTCACCACCTATATAAGAAATCAAATAGGAAACATAAAACTGCTAATGATTAAGCAACAGGCTTATGAGTTGCTTCCCACCAACGCGCCCCCGCCCCATAAACCAATGATTTGGTTTACGAACAACATCAGAGGGGAATGTTATAACCTTGCGCCACATTGCTGTTCTGTATGCGCCTGAGTAGCCATGATAAACATGTTATGCTGTGGAATTTCTCTTGAGTCTTCGTGACCTGACCGTTAT
>NW_004956389.1:0-1505 GCF_000276665.1 Chinchilla lanigera
TCTTCCAACAGATTTAATGTTTCTGTTTGAATATTTATATGTTTTATCCACTTTGAATTTAGTGCATGGTGAAAGACGTGGGTCCAATTTTAATCTTCGGCATGTACCAAGCCAGGTTTTCCAGGACCATTTATTAAAGAGGCTATCTTTCTTCCAGTGAATGTGTGGCACCTTTGTCAAAGATAAGGTAGCTGAATATGTCTGGATTTGTTGTCTGCATCTTCTAATCTGTTCCATTGATCATCAGGTCTGTTTTTTTTTGATTTTGCCAGTACCATGCTGTTTGTTTTTTTTTTTCAATCACTGTAGCTTTATAATATAATTTCAAGAAAAGGATTGTGATGTCCTCTGCCTTGCCTTTGTTGTCCAGAATTGCCTTTGTTATTCTAGGTCTCTTCTGGTTTCAAATGAATTTTAGGATTATTTTCTCCAATTCTGTGAGATGTGCTGTTGGAATTTTAATCAGAATTGCATTAAATCTGTACAACAGTTTTGGAAGTATGGCCATTTTCACTATATTGGTTCTTCCTATGCAAGAGCAAAGGTTATCCTTCCATTTTCTGATATCCTCTTTAATATCATTTTTTCAGAGTACTGTAGTTTTCAATATAGAGGTCTTTTACATCATTCAATAGATTGATTCCTAGGTATTTCATTTTTTTGAATGCTATTGTGAAAGGTGTTGATTCTCTAATTTCTCTCTCATTGAGTTTGTTATTTGGGTATGGGAAAGCTATTGATTTTTGAGTGTTGACTTTGTATCCAGCTACAGTGCTGAATTTTCTTATTAAATCTAGCAGTTTTTTTTTTAATGGAGTGTTTGGGGTCTTCTATGTCAAGTATCATGTCATCTGCAAATAATGATAATTTAACTTTTCCTTTTCCTATCCTTATTCATTTTGTGTCTTTCTCTTGTCTAATTGTTCTGGCTAAAGTTTCCAGGACTATGTTGAATATGCATGGAGACAGTGGACATTCTTATCTTGTTCTTGATTGTAGAGGGAAAGCTTTCAGTTTTTGTCTATTATGATTTATTTTGTTTAATATGATGTTGGCTCTTGGTTGGTCATAGATGGCTTTTCTCAGCTTGAGATAAAGACTACTCCAAGTTTCTGCAGGTTTTTTAAAATCATGAATGGATGTTGGACTTTATCAAAAGCTTTTTCTGCATCTATTGAGACAATCATATAATTTTTTGCATTGGCTGTGTTAATATGATGTATTACATTTATTGATTTATGTGTGTTGAGCCATCCCTGCATCCCTGGGATGAATCCTACTTAGTCATGGTGTGTAATCTTCTTGATAATTGCTACATTGCTTGCCAATATCTTATTGAGGATTTTTGCATCTATGTATATTAGAGAGATTGGTCTGTAGTTTTCTTTCTTAGATGGGTCCTTCTCTGGTTTTGGTATCAGGGTAATATTTGCTTCCATGAATGAATTTGGGAGTGTTGCTTCCCTTTCAGTTTCATTAAAGAGTTAAGAAGTAATGGTGTTAGG
>NW_004956389.1:6515-7523 GCF_000276665.1 Chinchilla lanigera
GACTTCTATCAATCTTAAGTTATTCTTCTTTGCCTCATGTAGCAGCTGCTGTACTGATTTCTCATGATCCCTTGCTATTTGTAAGGAATTTTTCTTGTCATGATTGCTAACCACATGCCTATTTTCTGTATCTGAGATCTTGTCCTCACATTGGTTTAATCTGCTGCAGATTCATTCTTTCATTCTTTCTTTCTTTCTTTCTTTCTTTCTTTCTTTCTTTCTTTCTTTCTTTCTTTCTTTCTTTCTTTCTTTTTGTCTTTTTGAGATAAGGTCTTACTATGCAGTTCAGGCTGACCTTGAGCTCACTTTGTAGCCCAGGCTGTTCTTGCATTCACAATGATCTTCCCATCTCAGCCTCCTGAGTGCTGGGATTACAGATGTGTACCACCATATCTGGCTTTTTGCTGCAGATACCTTTCAATTGAATTTTTATTCTCCTGGATATCTGCTTGAATCTACCTTATGGATTCCATTTCTTTCCTATTCTGAGCATTTATCACTTCCATAATTTTCTTATGCTCCTCTGTTTTTTTTTGTCTGTATCTGCCCTAGAGTCAGTAAACATGGTTTTCCTTGTGGACATCATCTCTGAAGTTATCTGAGAAATTATTTCTGATTTGATTTTTTCCAGTGCCTAATTGAATTGCTTTGTCATTACCACTTTAAAAAGGCCAGGTGGGTGGCTTTTGGATTGTCCCACTTCATTACCCTCTGGGCTTGCCTTTGATGAACTAGATGTCTGAGGTTGCATCTTGTTTAAGTGTTTTGTCATTTTCTTTTTTCTTTTTGGTTTAATTCTTGGAGTGATGCTTGTAAATTGCCTATGGTGGGTTACTTTATTGCTAGTATTTAGAACCCTTAAGAAATGACTACTTCTCAAGGTATCTTTCAGGTGTAGCTGTTTCTTGAGTTTTGAGTTTGTTGCAAAATCCAACCTCTTGAATTTGTTGGGGATGAGATGTTGCTTCCTGTTTGACACAGTCTCTGGTTCTTTGGCACTGTGCCACA
>NW_004956390.1:0-4941 GCF_000276665.1 Chinchilla lanigera
GTACCTGTGGAGGCCTCAGCAGAGAGCACCGGTGTTCTATAGCCCCGGATCACCCCATAGATGGAGACTCTATAAGGAGTGGCAGCCTTGAGACCTGGAATGTCCACAGCCCTCAGGCTGCCGGGCACCGTGAGGTTCTGAGCAGCTTCCACCTTGTTGGCTTCCTGCACCTGAATGACAAAGTGCTCATAGGCCTGATCAGCTGCAGTCCAGTTGAGTCTGAGGCCATCCCAGCCAACCTCAGACACGGCTAAGTCTCCCAGCTGAGGGAGTTCCTCTGAAGAAGGACAGAGAGGTATTTGTCAGTGCTGCAAATCAAACATGAAGAAATAAAGTCCCGTGGCCCATATTTAGGAAAAACAGAAAGAGGGGAGAGAGAGAAAGAAAGAATTTGCTGTTTGGTAATTCCTAGTCATTGGGCACATGTAGGCTGAGCTTAGTATTTTATAGCTTTCTTCAGAAGTTGAAAATGGTCAAATATGGAGAACATCTGTATTGTTCATCCTTGAGGTGGCAGAGAACACCATTGTACAATCTACCTGGAAGTACTTGATCATGCAACAGCTAAAGGGCACAGGAAAAGGGGGCAGGTTGGGAGTCAGGACCAGGGGAGTGGGCATAGTGAGAAGTACAGACTTCTGAGGTAGACAGATCTTGGTTAAAATTCCAATAGTAACATTCACTGGCTGTGTCATCTTGGATATGTAACCTGCTTCTCTCTGAGCCTCATTCTCTCTATATTTAAATGGCGCTGACAGGACCACCTGATTGGATTGTGTGATGATTAAATGACAACATTTATCACCTCTTCGTATCATGCCAGATGATATAGAAAGCATCACTGCTAGTCGTCTCCCCTTGGAGCTTCTTTGGTCATGTGGGAGAGACTCGCCTGCTTCATTTCATTGCTTGAGATTAGAAATCATGCATTGCTGGGCACATGCTGTCTGCTTGGGTCTACAAAGCGTATGCTGTCTCAGGTTTGAACAAGCATGTTTTATCTCTAGACTTTTTTGGCTTTCAGGGGTCAGAGGTCATGCCCTAGATTCTTGGGGTGGTTCTCCCCTCCCACCTGCTTCTGCTAGCACTTTGAGTGAGGAAAAGCTGTGTCACAAGCAATGTCGTCCATGTGAAATGAATGTGCTGCCTTTAACTAACAGTGATTACATCTTTCTCAGTAAATGGTGCAGAGCACGGTTCACCATTAATTTTTTTTTTTTTTTTTTTTTTTTTTTTTTTACAATGTGGGAAGGAAATTTAGTGTAGTTTTTACTGCTTATTAATTTTGAAATGAGAGCATGGAAAGCTCCACTGTTTTGTGAGATGCTGCTCAAGGTTATGTGCAATCCCTCAACCTGTCTTAAGGCATAAGTGGCCACAGATTTGAAGTTAAAGAGGAAAATGTCTGCAGGGGTGTCATCAATAGAAAGAGAAAGAAAGAAAAAAAGAGAGAAAGAGAGAAAGAGAGAGAAATGAAGGGAGAAAGAAAGAAATGAAGATAGAAAGAAAGAAGAAGGAAAGAAGGAAAGAAGGAAAGAAGGAAAGAAGGAAGGAAGGAAGGAAGGAAGGAAGGAAAGAAAGAAAGAAAGAAAGAAAGAAAGAAAGAAAGAAAGAAAGAAAGAAAGAAAGAAATATAGATAAGGGCATCATGTTCTCAGGTGTCCCAGGATTCGTGCATTATGAGTCTGAGAAAGTTCTGCTTTTTAGGGGGCTGTTTTCAAACTGTGTCCCACACATACCTGCATCTTCTGGAAGGATTGTTTTGGGGACAGATGTAGGTTTGCCCCCTCGTCTTTTCTAGCTCACTGAGAATAGCTTTTATCTGTCATGCAGAAGTGTTCCTGGGAAGATTTCATTTGCTAAAGAAGTCTGTGGCTTAAAAACAAAATTTTGTAGAACTACAAATGTGGCTCAGTAGTGTCCTGTACTGGGATCACACGTGTCTCAAAGGTCCATTTTACTCTTGTTTGCTCTGAAGCTGGTCGAGAAACACAGGGCAATGGTAATCTGGTGGGCTCATGTATGCTCATATGACCATAGGCCTCTTTAAAGCTATTTCTAGAGCATACGGTTTTCTATGATAGATTAAGCAGCATATTTTCAGGGGACAAATTGAGATAAATTGTTACTTTTTTTCTATCCATGTTGAGTGGAAAACACTGAACTCAAATGTGCTGTCTTTTCTTGGAAATGTTCTTGCCTTGAGAAACTGTTAAGAGATAGATGTGAAAATTTCAGCAAAAGATTATTACATCGTTCCCAAAGGTTATTCTGTAGAGACCAGATTAGGAGTTGGGTGTGAGTTAGTGACTCTGAGATCAGGAGTGATAAGCTTCCTCTAGGAAGTTCTGATTGTATCCTTGTGCTATGGCCCTACTGCATGTGTTGTTTTCTGTTGTGACTGTTGTTATATGATACATTTTACTATTTGCTATTCAATACTACAGGGTGCGTAGGGTACTCTGTTAAGTACTTTTATTCATAAATTCATTTATTGCCTTTGACAGTATTCTGAAGTGAGGATATTATCTTGATTTGAAAATGCCAAAAGAAGCCCCAGAGATGTAAAGCGATATACCCAAGAATATTCAGCCAGTAAAGTGGAATTCTAGCCAAGGCCTTCCTGAGTCAATCACATTAAGGTTGGACACTCTGCCACATGGGAAATTTCTAATCCAGGGACAGCCTGGATTCTATCACATCTCTGGGCTAGAAGAAGGGTCGGATACCTGTGGAAACCTCAGCAGCAAGGGGTCGAGTGCTGCGGCCCCTGACCTCGCCGCGTAAGGTGATCCTATAAGCAGTGCCAGCCATGAGGCCTGGGATTTCCACAGAGCGCAGGCTGCCAGGAACGGTGAGATTGTGAGCCCCTTCCAGCTGGTGGGCCTCTTGGACCTCAATGACAAACTGGTCATAGGTCCCATCTGGTGTAGTCCAGTCCAACTTGAGGGCATCCCAGCTAACTTCGGTCACTGTGAGGTTTCCCAAACTTGGAACCTCCTCTGCATAAGGACACAGAGTCACTGAGTTACTAAAAAAGGCAATTGCACGTTGGGATTCAGGTGAGATGGCATTTTGGCTAAGGCTGGGCCGAGTTGTCTGGTTAGTGTCGATTCCAGATGCAAGATTTACAGCCGTGTTGAACACACACTCATTGTTGGCACTGAAGCCAGGACTTTTCTATTCAGCCTTTGGGAATGAAAGATGGTTTTAGTAATTGTTCACAGCTTCCATTCTTGACATACAAATAGGGCCTTGGGGAGTCCTTTAGCGTTCCTAAAATGAGCTCAGAGCTATTTTTTTTAGTAACAAGTTATGCTTTCCAGCTTCTTAGATATTATGACTAGAACTTTCTTTGTAAGAAAAGTCACCTCTCGCTTTTCAAAGGAAGAGAAGTTGGAATTTTCCATGGAACTGTCTACTGGGCCATGACTAGAGCTTGGCCAAATAAGGGATGTGACATTTGGGAAGAAGCAAGGATGAATCACTGGTATTTCCCCCAACACGGTAGGGTGCTAAACCCAATTTGGAGCTTTGATTCCTCCTGAAGAGAGACAAGAGAGACAGAGCAGATGAGTGAAATAATCTAGAATACCTGTCCAGACTTCAACAGAGAGAGGAGCTGTATTGAAATCCTGAGTGAGCCCACGGATGGTGACTTTATAGTGAGTGGCGGCTTTGAGCCCTGGCAGGTCCACGGACCTCAGTCCTCCTGGGACTGTGAGGTTCTGGACCGCTGTTACTGTGTCAGCCTCCTGCACCTGAATAAGAAAGTGCTCATAGGCCCCTTCTGGAGCAGTCCAGTTGAGTTTGAGGGCATCCCAGCCCACCTCGGCCACCGTGATCTCTCCCAAGTTGGGAGATTCCCCTGGAGAAGGACAAAAAACTAGTTTACATCGCATATCGAGACCCAGGAAATCTTGAACACAAAGCTTGATATCACTTCAAAATGTGACTTTCGATAAATGTGTGTCATACAACTTTCTAATTGCTGAAATAGAGCACAGGGAGATGTATGGGGAAACACTTGTTCTTTTACCTTATGAGAGAATTGTCCTAAATATCAGTAGACAAAGAGATTTATTTAGGGACCTTTTTTCTTTTTTAATAGAGTGTTGAAACATCTCTTAACAGGAAGGAGCCTGTTTTGGAGAGTAATGTCCCCTCTCCAGGCTAGGTAGATTGTCCCACAGAATGGCCTCTGCACAGCTCCAGAGAGTGCTCCCAGGGAAGGAAATGATATGGTGGTTGTGGAGCTGTGTAACCTGATAGTCTGGCTGTCCGTTATCAGATCCCAGGGTACTATTACTTGTGGCAGAACAGGTCCCTTTGTTATGGTATGGATTAAAAATTCCTCCTGAGAGACTCATGAGTTCAGATGGGGAGCCTTTGGAAGATGATTAGATCATGGGGGGGGGCTATACTCATCCGTGGATTAATTCATCAATGAGCTCACATTTGAATGTGCTATTAGAAGCTGGGTCCTGATTGGAGGAAGGAAGTCACTGGGAATGTGACATGGAAGGCTGTATCCTGTCCCCAACACCTTCTTCTTTCTCTGGCTCTTCCTTGCCCTCTGTTTCTTGCTCACCATAAGGTGTGCAATTTTCCTCTGCCACACCCTTCTGTCATGACCTTCCTGCCTTGGAGCCAGCTGATCTTGTACTGAGACCTCTGAAACTGGGAACCAAAACAGACCTCTCCTCTTTCATGGTGTGTATGTCAGGGATTTTATCCCAGCGGTGAAAAAGCTGATGAGTGAACCCTACCAAAGCTAGGTGTGTCTGATTGTCCTCGGGCAGGTTCCTGTGGGGAAAAACAGAAACTTTAAAAATAAACGTAGGAAGTACCTGTGGAGGCCTCAGCAGAGAGCACCGGTGTTCTATAGCCCCGGATCACCCCATAGATGGAGACTCTATAAGGAGTGGCAGCCTTGAGACC
>NW_004956391.1:0-2159 GCF_000276665.1 Chinchilla lanigera
TGCCCCCAAAGCCTCATGTGGTGAGAGTTGGAGCACTTTCAGAAATGTCTGGGTCTAGATTGTATATAAATGGGATTGGTTCATGGTGCGATACTAAGTTCATGGGCACTAGTATTGAGGGTGTGGGTCTCACCACACCCTGTAGCCTGGATAAGATATGAGGGACAGAAAGAGCTGTGGTCATCCTCTGCTTGTTTTGCTACCTTCGACCCGCCATGAACTGTTTCTCCTCTGCCATACCACCCTCGCATGGAGCCAGTTGATTATGGACTGAAACCTCTACAAACTGTGAGCTAAAGAAACTTTTCCTCCTCTCACTTTGAATGTCCAGTGTTTTGTCTCAGCAATGAGGAAAGTAACTAATACAGAATTAGTTATGAGTTGAGAAAATTTATATAAATTATCTAATGTGGCTCAATTTATTTCTTTTTCTGTCTTACTTTTTTTAAAATTTGGGATTTTTTTTTGACACAGGGTCTTGCCCAGCAGTTCAGACTCACCTTGAACTGAGTACATAGCCCAGGCTTCCTCCATCCCATGGTGAACCATGGGCCTCAGCATCGCTAGTGCTAGGATTATATGTGTGCACCTCCATGTATCTCAGTGCTTTATTGATTTGTTTATTTTTAAAACTTAGGCGTTGAATGAGCTTGGAATAGGAATGGAGGAGAGGTCTATTCAGGGAACTTGAAGTATTCAGTGGGAAGTTACCCAGTCTGCAGCACAGTGCCAAAACCATAAGTCACCATGACGGGCTCATTGCTTTAACCTGGAGCTAGTATCCTGCTTTCTCTTCCACACCTGCCTTTGAGATTCTAATATAAACCACAGAACACGGGGTTTGGTGGTGCACTTCTGTAATCCCAGCCACGGAAAGACTGAAGCAGGATTGTCAAATGGAGTCCAAGGCCAGCCAGGGCTACATGGTGAGTTCAAGGCCAGGCTGCATCAGTGATTCAGACCCTGCTTCAAAAAAAGTAAGTGTCATATTCCCATGGCCCTGGAGGACTCCTACACCTCGGCCACTAAGTGGCATGGGAGCAAGAAGAAGGTGTATGAGGGCCTTAAGCAAGGACCAATGCGGAGAGCCCCCCTGGTCTCCTGTCCCTGACCCTGACTCGTATTCTCCTCACCATGAAGTGTTCCCCCAAATTTTCCAGCATCAACCAAGGGGCCTTGGTGATCATGGCCAAGGCCAAGCATCTCCATGTTCAGTATCTACACAGCTATCCCTATAGACACGGTAGTGGAAAAGAAAAGGAAGCACTGACCATGATTTAACAAATACTCTGGAGGAATCAAAAACTTTTTAGTTCCCTGCAGATATATTGCCAAGGATGATTTTAGCCAGTGAGTACCTGAAAATGCTTAAAGAGAAGAGGGAAGAAGATGATGAGGGAACGATGGTGATGTCAGTGAGGATGACGAAGCTGAGTCTTAGCCACAACAGAACTCAGACCCACAGGACATTGCTGGGAAGTGCCGCCCCTCTGAGGCAAGCAGGACCCTGAGGGCTTTGATCTCTTCACTTTCTCTGAGACTCCAGCACATTGCCCGCTTTCCCGACCCAGACAGCATCTCCTGCATCTGCACTGTAAAGAAGCCCAGGGAGAGTGACACTGACCGTGTCATGTGACAAGGCCCCTCGAATTCTGACATGTGAAGAGACAAAATAATAATTCTTGAAGACAAAATCATACATATTAGCAAAGTGGGAAACACTCTGTAACCTCCTAAAGACTCAGGCAGTTCCCTATGATGATAGAGAAAAAAGGCACAATAAAGTCATCTGTTTCAGAAAGCCTTTTATAAAAATCTCTGAATTAAATGTCATAAAGTATGTGAATGTCACTTATGAACATAGAGTTTAATTAATGTTTCACATTTCTGGTACATGGGAAAACACACAGGGAGAGAAACATTTTGAAGGGCATTGGTGTGGGAAAACCTTCCTAGTTTCAATCTACACTCAGAAGACACAAGATGACTCCATACAAAAGTCAGCTGTGTGGGAAACTGTGTACTATAGCTTGTAAGCTTAGAGAACGTAAATAACTTCAAACAGTGGAGCAGCCAAATGACTATTGTGTGTGTGAAAATGCTTCAATCAAACTTCAAATCTCATCAGGGTCAGAGGACACATACTGGTGAGAAAAAAT
>NW_004956391.1:3079-4605 GCF_000276665.1 Chinchilla lanigera
AGATAATAAAAACTACATGCAACAACTATGTCTCTGCTAAAGGTATAAAATAATTCATCACAAAATTTACAGTTAGTATAAAAAGTTACAGATAATAAAAACTATATGTAACAACTATGTCTCTGCTAAAGGTATAAAATAATACATCACAAAATTTACAGGTAATGTAAAAAGTTAAAACTTTTTCAGGATACTCTTAAAATTTAGGGTTTGGAAATTGTGGATGGAAAAAGAGAATTCTGAACACTTAAACTCTATGATGAGAAGCAGGAGAAGGTGTGGTGTAAAGGAACTTATTGAAGAATAGAAGAATGTCTATAGAATTGGACAGAGTTAAGCAAAACTCTGGAAAGAGAGATTTCAGAAAAAGAGAAGAAAGGATGCAATTAATATTGAAAGAAAATAAGAGAAAATTGAATAAGGGGAGCCAATTTACAAGGGACAAGAGGAAAAATAGAGAAAGAAGAAAGCAAAATGAACTAGGAGCAGGGCAGGAAGTCAAAGAATGATTAACCAACCCTCAGAAGACGAGTGAAGAAGTTATGAGAGAAGGAAAGAGAAAAAAAACAGACATAAGGACTTAAAAGATATTTTAATACCGTGTTCATGTGCACAAAAGGGAAAAGAATTAAGAAACAAACTACATAAAGATAAAGAAGCTATACAGAAAGGGAAAAATGAACTTCCTCTGTGACTTCAAGCCTGCTGTGCTGCTCTGGGGTCTCTATTTCTGTGGCAGTGTCCAATCCAACCATGCCTCTGTTACCACTGTGAGACAAAGCAGCCATTCAGAGGCCAAATCTGTGCCACATAATCATCAGTAAACTGGAAGGAGGAATCCAGTGGGAGGCTGGTTCTGAGATTTTCAAATCCACACAAATTGAGGCTGAAGCAGGCCTTAGCACACGAGGTTAGGGCCTGAAACATTTAGCTTATCACGCTTGGTGTCTCTTGCTGGTTCAAGCATCTCTCCTGGCCCATGGTTGTATCCATAGCTTGTCATTCACCTAGCCTCTGTGGGACCTGAACACGGGAAACCCAGAAATGAAGCCCACCTGGAGGTCTTCTGAGTGCCAGGTTCAGTCGGGCCCTCCACAGAATGGCCTCTTATGTTGCACTATCTCTAACGAATTTGCAGGACACTAGGCCTGGAGGTATACAACTGGTGTTGTACGACGCATGATTCATTGCTCCATTTCACTGGTGCATAGCTCCCTGACCTCCCCTGCTTTCACTGTGTCTCTGTAGATTTGATCTTCCTTTCTCAATAGCCTGGAGCCAGGACCCAGGAGCCAGGAGAGAGTACAGATAACATCTATATACATGATTGTGCGATGTGTTTGCATCGATGTGCTTTGGATGTTTTTTTATATATTTATCCACACGAAATGCATGTAAAGTATTTTTCTGTCACTTTCAGCTCCTAGAGTAGTTTGAAAATAATTGTCTCACTCATCATGCTGTTCACTGTAATGGTGTTAGTACTGTGGTGAGGGCAGGGCATGAAAGAATAAAGCATTAGCAAA
>NW_004956392.1:0-4651 GCF_000276665.1 Chinchilla lanigera
CCCAGTGATTCCAGGGAGCTCTGGATTTTGGAGACCATGGCTCCTAAGTACATTTTCCTGGGTCTACTTTGTGGAGTTCCCTTTTTCAAATGGAAAGCTGGAAGGCTTATGTGAACCCAGGCAAAACCTTCAGTACTGGGGTTCTGGTTACCTTAGCGATTCTCCCCAGACTCACGCTCATGTCCATTAGCCTCACCTGATTGCCCATGCCTTCCCCAGGCTCCCAGATTTACATTTCATGGCACACTGGAGACAGGGCTTTCCGTGGAGAGAGTGCTTCAGTCTCTGAAATCATTTCTGTCGTTATCTAGAGACCTCTGTGGACCCCAAGAGCCGCAGGTAATGATTCCCTTTCATATGCAGCAATCTAAAGGCTGACAAACAAGGGGCAGAGAGAGGAGGCTAAAGCCGCCTTCCTTTTGGCTGTTATACACTGTTTAATGTTCTAATTCTATTTCATTGGTGAGTTGAAACTTCTGGGCTAGTGATATTGGTAATTAATCAATCATTCATTATTAAATACCTACCAGATGCAAGGCAGTAAGGGCATGAATGTACTGGGGAGGAATTCTGAAGCAGCTGAGGCAGAGTTCTGATCATCAAGGTTTTACAGTCCACCTTGAGAAGCCCTATAATCCCAGCTACTGGAAGCCTGGAGCAAAAGGATCTCATGTACCCAATTTAGTGAGACCTTATCTCAAAAATATAAAAAAGGCTGGGAGAGTAGCTCAGTGCTCCCTAGGTTCAACCTCCCAGTACGGCAAAATAAATACACATTATCAACATATGAAAAGATACTGATGATATGAAAGAGCTGACAAAGTGCCTGAGGACTTTAGACAATGGGAGAAACTCAAAGGTGGCCTAGCAAAGCAGAAAAGACAAAAAGAAATGCAACAGCTTTTACCCCTCCCAAGGTAACCTCTGCCCATGCTTAACAGTGCCTGCTTTGTCATTGTTTTATCATCTCTAGTATAGTTTAGGACTACAGGACAGTTTCCTGAAACTTAGAAGGTCTTGAGAGATGTTGTAATGTTCAAATCAGGAATTCTCTGGGGTGAGTGGGGTTGAAGCCAAAGAAGAGGGCCTTGGCTGAGAGCTTGGAGTGCACTCTCCCTAGTTTGAGTCTGGGGATCTGGTGGTCCATGGGGATTTTGAAAAGGCTCACACCCAGTGCCCCTCTTCAACCCAACTTCATGACTCTTCCCTTCATGAAAAGTGATTCTCTTCTCCACCCGTCTAGAGTTGCCGAAAATCCCCACTGCTCTATCTGGCCCAAGGAAGTGTTTTAACAAGGTTAGTGGGATCCTAGAGAAAAGGGTCTCTTCTACAAGAGGCAAGCTGCTTGTCTACCTTATTCCAACAGGGACAAAATGGAAAAACTAGGACTCTCTGATTACTATCTGTTGTACTTAGAGTGCCAAGTTAATCGAGTTTCTCTCTCCTCTTTATTCAGGCAGTGATCTGCAAACTTTTTAAATCTCCCACCCTGTTAGTAACAAGTTTTTAAACATACATCCTCAGTGAAAGCTTGTTTTGTAAATAATAACCATATATAAGCATATTGCAAAGTGAACATATACACATACAAAACTTAAGATCAAGGAAAAATAGAAGCCCTAACTTGTTCCCCTACATCCCAGATGATTGTCGTGAGTCCCCTTTGGGGAGCAGGCCATCACTCTGAAGATACCTAAGGCCAACACCCACTGATGGAGAAAATGGGATGAAGCTATGGCTAGAAGATTCACCCAAATCTACCCTTCAGGAATATGAGTCTGTCCAAGATAAAAAAAATTCTCTACAAAGAAGTGATTCCGCAAAGCTTCTCAGCTAACTACCATCTGTATACTGAGCATTCTCAAGTTTTTATCTCCAGCCTGACCTTTTCCCATGAACTGCAGCTGCAGTCCTACCACCTCCTCAACATCTCTCCCCGTACATGTCAAACCAAGTGTGGAGATCAGAGAATTAACAGGACTCAGCTAAACTCCTTCTCTTTCCCCTACTTTGCCTCCTCCCCTAGTCTTTCCTCCTCTCAGAGAAAGTTGGTATCTTCCTTCCTGTTGCTCCAGGCAAAGGCCTGGAGGTCATCACTAATCCCTCTCTTCTCACAGCACATCCAATCCAACAGGAAACTCTGTTGGCTTTTTCCTTCCAAATACACTGAGAATATGACCCCTCTTACCCTCCACGGCTCGCACCCTGGGCCTGCTTCATGGCACAGGGGCCAGAAGGGTCCTGTTAAAATGCAGTGGGATTCTCTGCTCAAAATCCTCTATTGACTCTATTTCTCCAGAAGCAGAATCTGGGTTCCTCACAATAGCCATCAAAGCAGATCGGATGCGTCCCTCCATACACCTCCACTGGCCACTGTCCATTTTTACTGACCTGTCTATTCACTCCTATGTCACCTTTATTCAAATATCCAACTATCACAACTTCAGGAAAATCTCTCTTACATTTTATATGAATTTATATTTTATCCCTCACCTTCCCTCCCAACTTTCCTCTCCTATATCTTTTTCCCATAGAGCACATCTATCTCTCAAGCTATTTCATGCACTCCTTTACCTACCTACCTCCCTACCTACCCAGCCACCCAATATACTTACTGTCATTATTATTTGTTGTACTTTTCTCTCTCTCCCAGCAGAGCGGTAGGCCCACAAAGGCAGGAGTGTTTCGGTTTACTTATTCTGATTCATCCTCAATTCCTGGAAGCGTGCCTGGCACACAGTAGGTATTTACATCTCTGGAGAATTTGTACTTGGAAGCCACAGCATAAATCCCACAAGGCACTGGCCTCATGGGCTTCCTTGACCACTTGCTCCCAGCAACTCCTCCTTCTGCAACTGGCCAGATGACCAACCTCAGTTAGGCCTACAGAATTTATCAGAGTCCAAGACCCTGCCAATCTAATGCCTAACAACCCAGGGAGGAATCATCCTGCCTTAGGTTTGGATGCCCTCCAGCAACAACTAGATTAGCGCTTGCAAATTTATCCAGGGACCAAATCAGGAAGCACAGCCTCTGGAAAGGCCCAGCACAGTAAACTTCCTAATGAAGCTGTGCATGATCTCCCTGGCATACAGACCCCTAGCATGGCAGCTGTGAGTTACTCTGACCTGATTAAAGTAGGCCTGGGGAGTCCTCCAGTTTATATGCAGGCCAGCTTTCCAAGTAGGTAGACAAAGACCCCATGAAGAAAAGGGCAAAAATGCTCAGAAAATTATAAGATGCAAATCAGGATGGAATTGGCTCCAGACAAAGCTGCCTCCCTGTACCAGCACGCCAGGAGCCAGACATTCTACCATTAGAGATTCACTCCTTTAGGTCATAACGAGTTTCCAATTTTTCAAAGCTGCCTCTAAGGGGTTATAGGCTTTACACTTGGGTTAGACAATACTTAAAGCCTTTGTCAGCCATCTGCAAGGAAGGGGCAGTATGACAGCAAACTAAGACCGCAGGTCTGAGAAAATGTGTCACAGGATGGGGCCTAAGGCAGCGAAGAAAATAATGATGGAGGAGGAAGTAATAAATTAAAAGGAAATAAGGAAAAAGACATCTATTAAAGATTTCCTTGTTGCTGGATAGTCTGTGAGCTGCTGAATGCATACTAATTGACTGGCTTCTAAAACATCATGACGATGTCCTCCTCCTTATGCCCCTTATAGAAGAGGAAATGGAAGTTCAGAGAAGTTAAATGACTTGCCCAAAGTCACACGGTTGATAAAGAGAGCTAGGGCTCTGCCTGCCTGTCTGCCAAGCTCCAAAGTCCATGGTTACTTCTCCACACTGGACTCAAGAGAAAAACTGAACTACCCAATTATTTCATGGTTTCCCCTAACTGGCCTGGTTGGCAGTAATGAAGCATCCCTTGCTTTAAGATCGCCTGTAATACTGACCACTGAAGGGTGAGTAGCACGGTGAAATGCCAGGCCCCGGGACAATATCATGTTTCTTTGGAGTAATCAGATGCTTGTGTTCAGATGTGCACTATGGTAACAGCTCAGCCTCTGCAGGCTCTGCAGACTCCGGGATGCCAATCACTGCCCTTTAGATGATTTTGACTCACCAGCCATTTGCCTGGAGGTGAACAACACTTCCTCCTCAGCCCACAAACCCTGGAACTCACAGGCTACCTGTTCAAGGAGGTAGCCTTCAAGCACAATTTTCTGGATCACATTCAACTATAATTGGTCCTTTCTGGGAATAAAGCTTTTTCAAAGATTTGGTAAACACTCTGCCTCTTGATGTTGCCAAGGATGGAGCACCACATGCAACCTCTCTCTGTACCCTGTGATGTTATACATGCTGGAACATTTTAAATTCAACTTTTCATTTCAGGTATCTTCCCCCATCCCACACTACATAGCTTAAATGCTGTTGAGGTTCTGACCTCAAGCTTTTGTTGTTGTTTTTTATTTAAACAACATTACTTTTTATAGAGTACTCAGAGCCCGGTGTATGGCAGTAATCCCAGCACTCTGAGAGGCTAAGGCAGAAAGATCACAAGTTCAAGCTCAACCTGGGCAATTTAAAAGAACCTGTCTCAGGGTTGGGGATTTAGCTCAGCGGCAAAGCGCCTGCCTGGCAAGCGCAAGGTCGTGAGTTCGGTTCCCGGTACCGGAGAAAAATAAAATAAAAT
>NW_004956393.1:0-1206 GCF_000276665.1 Chinchilla lanigera
GCCAATGTAGCTCCCAATCTCCCACTTTGGAAGGCACAATGTCCAATAGTTTTTGGCTGACCTTGAGGATTTTCAGACTGTTTCAAGATTACCTTAACATTAAATCCTCTAGTGCAATGCATTTAGCAACACCTCTAATGGCATCTACAACAATGGCTTATTGAAAAAACTTAGGAGCAAATCTGCCCAGGAGGAGGTGGCCCCTGGGATGTTACCATCAGTGGAACAGGATTAAATCATGGTGGCTTGGGGCTCAGAAAAAATATGCAAGCATAATTTTTGTCTTGTTTTTTTCTCCAAGATGCTAAACCTCAGGTGTATAGCCCAGGGGCCAGTGGTGGCAAATTTCTCTGGGGACATGGAGCAGACACTGCTGACAGGAGCCAAGGCATCAGAGTGTCCACTTGAGCAAGAAGTAATGTAATTCTGAATCACACACACATATTTATTTACCTGGCTGTCAATATAAATCTCCTCTTCAGTCAGCCTAAATATTTGCATATGCATCTAAGATGTTCCTTTCTATTTTTATCCTCCTTCTCCTGCAGCTTCCTGCCTTAGTGTGCACTTTAGATAATGAAGCCTGCCTTCGCCGAAGGAGCACCAGTGTGCGCAAGGATGGAGACGTGGTGATTGGGTGTTTCTTGTCTCTTTATTACTATATCTACTATACTGCAATCTTTGAGATAAAGCCTACTAGAGAATTCTATTACTTTCCGTAAGTGTCTTCTTCATTCATTGGTTTTCTTTCCACACATCGGGATAGATAATGGCTATGGATCCATATTGCATCAATATTCTCTACTGTGACACCTGTTCTGCCCCCCACATGTGCACAACAGGCCTGCCGATAATTTGGCCTCTTTTTATAGTTGGGAATATGGGAAGAGAATATTCCTTTTGCTTATTTGTGCTTCTAGCTACTCATTGTCAGTCTTGAAACCTGAGAGGGACCCCACTCTCCACATTCTTCCTTGGTCCATGACCTTCCCGCATGGCATTAAGTGATGTACTTCATCTCAGTTGAACACCTTGGATTAATTGAATGCTAAGAGCCTATTGCCAAATATTCCCTAATAAAATGAAGGCTTTGCTGTTTCCCTAGTTCTCTAACTCTAAACTTACTTAGTTTCCTTCTGATTATCTTCTGATAATTCTACCCCTTTGACTTGGAGAAACTTGTCCCTGTAAGCATTCAGTTACTGT
>NW_004956393.1:2777-4583 GCF_000276665.1 Chinchilla lanigera
GAATTGTCAGTCCTGCTAAATAAGAAGGAAACAGGAAAGAACTTTTGAAAAATAAGTTCTATTTATTATGCCTGCATAATTTATATTCTTTCATCTATCATAATTTAATTCTCAACCAGTTGGGGGTGTTCCAAATTGTGTAATTCATTTCTCCTGTCACTTAAGGAGGGCAATAGGTGTGTCGTACTTACAGGAATGCTCCTGACTAAAGGTAAAGAATGTTGAAGAATCAAAGGACACTGCTCAAAGTTATATATTCTTTAAATTATCATATGCATATCATCAAACCATGTACTGCAACAAAACAATGGGCATTTTCAAACAACCACTCAGGGAAGTAAGATTTCCTTAACCTTTACATGGGACAACTGGCCTAAGATGAATTAAACAAATGGCATCATGTTCCTATATGGGCATGTCTTTTATTAACTTTTGGATTGACCATATTGTATGCATTATCTTCAGATAATGACATTCTTTAGATGACACAAATGTCAGAGAATGACATTCTTTAGATGACATTCTTCATCACTTTTTTTTATCTTAGGAAAGGTCTTCTAATTTGTAAAAGAATGTTTTGTATATTAAGGAACTGAAAATATTGCTGAGCAAGTATTTTAAAAATGATTTAATAGGTTCTCAGCTTGTAATAAATATTTTCACATAAATCATGCTTAACCAGAAATAATTATGAGTGCTAAGTTGGTAAAACATTCCCATCATTTGCATTTTACTTTCTCCTCTTTGCAATGTATCTCAATGTATAATGCTGAAAATACTTTTGTGATGTTTATTATTATAATATTCTAAAAATTATTTAGTATCTCTGGAAAATACTTTGTTATCAATGTGTGTACTCATTTAATTTTAGTTTGAACAATAGCTTACCTTCCACTATGAATAATGTAATTTAATAATGAATTAATTTCCATGCAAATCTTTTGATAAAAGGATAGATGATACTCAGACTGATAAGACTAGACAGGCAGGTAGACAGATAGATAGACAGATAGATAGAGACAGATAGATGACCTTTTTATAATCTGTTCCAATGATGCATCTATTAGTTGCCTTTTCTCTGAAGAGCAGGCTCCTTTTACGTTCTGAAACAGTTTCACTACTTTCATAGATTTTGCAAATTTCAGAGCACTTGTGTAATATTTCTCTTTGATACAAAACTTCTCTCTTCTTTCACTGTTTCTGAGCAGTGGCAACATTGATAGAATTTTTTATATTAACATTTATAAAATATATTTAACAATTTTATCTCTACTAGAATTCTAGGGTTCTAAAATATCTTATGCTAAGTTCTGTTAAGATTGTTGCTATTCTATATATGTTTTTCTCAAAGTACTTTCACTTATCAGTTTTATATTGGAAATCTTTTTTTATTCTCATTTACTTAGGTTTGTTTGGGGCCTGCACCTGAATTTTATTTTATTTTTAGGTGGATAATCTTATTCCTAAATGGATATTCATGCCTGCTCGTCTCTTCAGTTCGTTTTTTCTTTCCTAACATCCTGGATATTTATTGTATGATTTAGAAACTCCAGTGCAAGAGTAAATAATTCCAATCCTAACAAAGAAATCTTGTTTTAACAACTTTTTCAATGAAATTACTCCTGATAGACAGCTTCTTTTTTATTTTAAAATAAAAGGAGGAAAGCATTAACAGACAGACAACCTCTTACAAAATAGCAAAATAACAGTACAGACAATACAGAGCTACAAACAAAGTGGTAGGGAATTAACAATGGTTGTTGTATTATATATTGTTATCTTCAAAGTGGTTTCTCATGAAAACAG
>NW_004956394.1:0-4630 GCF_000276665.1 Chinchilla lanigera
CCCCCCCCCCCGTGGGAAGCTCCCTCCTGCCCCTTCTGCTCCCTGGGTTCCCCAGCTAGGCCTTGAAGGTGGTGCAGAGACGCGCTGCGCAGCCCAGCACCTTCTTTGCAGAGCCAGGCTTTCTTAGCGGGTGGTGCAGGGCCTCCTCCTCCAGGAAGCCACCCTGATCCCCAGGACACCTACAGGCACTGTCATCATCTCCACACCCTCCTCAGCCCTGTTGTCTCTGCTCCATCCTCCACAGTAGCCTCTGCCTGAGCAGCAGGGAGCTCACGCTGTCCCCGGGACTTGCTTACCACTGTCCTCTGTGAGCTCACTGCCACGTTAGTGGTGCTGACCTGGAGCCACCAGCCTGTGACTGCGGCCCCAGAGCCACCCGCATGAAGTCCCGGTGACAGAGGGTGGTGAGCAGTCTGGCGGCTGCTCCAGGTGCTGGGCTTGGCCTTGGTCTCTGGAGGGCCCAACTGCTGCGTCATCTGCACTGGGGACTGCCTGGGGTCAGTGAGTGTCACCCCTGTGGCCCGTTTGCTGGACGAGTCCTGGGCGAGCGTGTGCAGAACACGGGAAGATGCCTAGTAAGGAAGCGGCTGGGTCAAATGGAATTTCAAGTTTTATTTATTTGAGAAATCTCCAATTTTCAGGAAGAGTTAAAGATATCACCTTACAGTGACCCGTACATAACTACATTTATAGCAGCACAGTTCACAATAACCAAATCTTATAAATGACCTTTACGTTCATCAGCGAATGAATGGGTAAATAAAATGTATTAGCACACAGTGGAGTATTATTCAGCCATAAAGAAGGTCGGACTCGGGTCATTTGTAGGAAAATGGATGCACCTTGAGACCATAATGTTAAGTGAGGTAAGTCAGTCCAAATTATAAATAAAGAGCAAAACAAAAGATAGATGATAGGAGATGGGGAGATAAATCCTTTGTAAAGGGGAAGGGGACCAAGAGACGGAGAAGGAGGTGCAGGGGACATAACAAGAGCTCAGCTGTCTTTTGCACACGCAGCAGCTCCCCACGATGAATGTATTCACAATGCACAGCAAACGCTGACATTGTTTTATAAAAGTGAATCTACAGGTGCGGGAGGCTGACTGGAGACTCTGCCTATAAACACAGAAGCGTCTCCCCGAGTCCCAAGGTTCTGTCTGCGGGCCTTTGTAAGGGAATCCCGAACCCTGGGACTCATGAGTCTTTCCCATGGACAGAGTCCGGGAAACAGAAAGCGCCCACTTCCAAATGGCTTGAGCATCCACTCTCAAGGAAGGTTCCTGAGGCCTTTGGTCCCCCGGAACATTGGGGCAGCGAAGTGGGGGACCTGGTGGCCAGTGCAGCCTCAGCCCCTGGGTTGACTGCGACCTCTCGGTTGGGTGTCTTGGGACGAAGGACATCAGCCCGGGATAGGGACGCGACCTAGGGGCTGCATTCCCAGCACCGAGGAGCACCGCTGGGATGAGCAGATGCACTGCAAGTCGAAGGCCCATGTTGCTCAGTGGATTTTAAGACGGTGGTTGGAAAACTGTTGGGACTTAGACCTGTTTACACTCTTAAAAATGATGGCTGGTACCAGAAAGCCTTTGTTTATGTGGGCTGCATCCGTTGATATTTAGAAATTGATCTTGGAAATTAAAACTGAGACAGTTAAGATGTATAGATGAGTGTATTTCAGAATTTAAAAAATCACAAACCCTCTACCAGCTAATGCAGATAATTTTTTTTTCCTGAAAAAGTGCTTTACACAACGAAGCATTCGTAAGAAGAGTGGTGGTGACTGCACTCACCCCACGAGCACCGAGAGAGATTCTGTCAGGTCGGGGTGGGTCAGACCTCGCCGGACGAATCTGGGGGATTTTGAGACTTGATCAAAATTGATTTTCTGGTGATTTGCAACCTGGTGTTTCCCTCGATGTGGTTGGCTGGCCTGCACGGCGGATCGATTATCCAGACGTTACGGGGTCAGATCAACAGCTTGCTGGGGGCCTTCAGATGGGGGCGTTGTTGCTGCTTCTCTCGTCCCCCTCTCTCCCTCTTTGCCCTTACTGCAAACAGAGACTTAAACTCCAGCTCAGTACCCTGCCTCCACCTAAAGTGTGGAGTCACACAGGTGTGACAGCTGCACACACCCGTGAAACCCCACCGTCCCGCCAGCCAGGCCCCCGACAGCGCCTTCATCCTAACGCGCCCCTTGCTCCGTGTGGTCCATTCTGCCCCTGTCCTGCACCCGACCGCCCCGACCCGCTTCTGTCGCCGCGGTGTTGGTCTGTGCTTTCTAGAAGTTCGTGGGGATGGAACCATGCCGTGCTTCTCTTTTCAGTCTGGCTTCTCTGGCTCAGTGTGATGCTTCTGAGATGCTCCTGTGTTGTCCTGTGCCTCGTGTTCTTTTGCATGGCTGAGCAGTTGCCCGTTGTGTGGTTGTGCCGTGGTGTGTTTATCCTCTCGCCTGTTGAAGGACGTTTAGATTGAGCTGCTGTAGATGCTGCTGCTGTAAACATGTATGAACATGTGTGTACAAGCATGTATGCTCACGTGTTTTCTGCTGTCCATTAAGAGTGTTTGGATGGCATGCTGGGCATGTGTTTAACTCTTTCTAAGACGGGGTCTCACTATGTAGCCCAGGCTGGCCTTGAACTCATGGTGATCCTCCTGCCTCAGCCTCCCGAGTGCTAGGATTACAGGCAGGAGCCACCATGCCCAGCTTTGTGTTTAACTCTTGAAGGAACTGTCAGGGGGCATTCCCATTGTACGGGCATGGGGTGAACGTTCCAGGCACCCCACACCCTCACCAAGTTGGTGCCAAGGGTTCTGTAAATGCGAGCCGTTCTCAAGAAGCGTGTCCATGTGTCTGCCTGAGATCTTGATGTGCATCGCCTGGGGACTCAGGAGGCTGAGCGTCTTTCTGGTGCTCACTGGCCGTCCACACCGCTTGCTTTGGCAGGGGCCTCCTCTGGTCTTTCATCTCCCTGGCTGATACTCCTGTGGCTGAGCTGCGGGAGGTCCTTGTACATCGAGGACACAGGTGGCTTGTCCCTCGCCTGCACCCCAAATATTTGCTCTCATTGTGTTGTTGGAGTTTTGCTTTCATGAAGGTTTCTTTCAAAGAGCACATGGTTTTAGCTTTGGTAAAGCCCACCTTGCTCATTTCTCTTTTGCTCTTAATGCTTTTTGTGTCATGTCGGGAGTCCAGGTGGCCTGACACGCTCCAGCGGGCTCTGTGTGAGGTGGTGGCACAGGGCCAGGGTTCGGGTTTCCTGTGTGGGACTCGTGTATGGGGAAGACCACACTTTCCTTGTGGACTTGCTCAGGTGCCTCTGGCAAAAATCAGTGGCACTCAGTAGGATTGCAGTGCACGATTGCTGGATAAATGAAAAATGCCTGGCTGGGGTTGTGAGCAGGCGGGGTGGCCAGGCCAACGAGACCTGTATCTGAGGGGCCGCGGGGAGCCACCGAAGGCTCCACCGTTAGGTGGGGCGTGGAATGATGAGGTGTTAGTTTTGGAGACGTCCCTCTGAACCTGTGACAGTGGCCAGGGCCAGGGAAGAGGGCATGGCTGGCCCCGCCAGCTCCCACCTCAGCATAGCCCAGGGAAATCGGGGCAGGACACAGCAGCCCCCGACTGCTGCCCGGGTCAGATGGCCTGGCTCGTGCGTGAGTCAGGCAGGCACGCTGACGCGACGGGACCTGAGAGGTGTCCTTGTCACCAAGCCAGCACGGCCCCCTTGCCTGTCTGCCGGCCGGCTACTCGAGCTGGCTGTGGCCTGAACAGGAGGGGCCCAAGGGGTCCCCGTGCCGGGGGGACAGAAGCCGGCCCAGGCCAGCTGGCCCGTCCAGACCGAGCATCCGTGGGGATCAGCGTGAGGCCGTCGCGCTCCTCCTCCTGGCACCTGGACGGCACTTCACAGTGTGCAGAGCCGCTGCCACGGCCAGGTCCGGTCCCCGTGCTGCAGACGGGACGGCGCACACAGCCTGGCGTGGGTCACGCCAGCAGCACGAGGCGGGAGCTGCAGCCAGGCCCCCGGCCAGTGCTCCTCGCTGCCCCTGTGCTTCCTGCATCTTTCTCTCTGGCTCCGTCTGATATGGTTTGGAGACAGTTGATGTGTGATTGAAAAACTCAGTGAATGCTTAAATTTAAGAGAAAATTTGTTAGAGTAAAGTGACGCATTGCCATTGATCTCTCTCAGAATACTCCCCCAGGTCCAGAACACCCTTATCCCGTGGTTCTTGCCACTTTCTGAAGCAGCTTGGGAGTCCCCTTTTCTGTCTCTAGCTGCACTGTTGTGGCTGCCTTGAGGTCCAGAACCCATTCAAAATGTTTTCCTTCCATGGTCATTTTGACTTTGGGGAAAAGCCAGAAGTCACACAGATCTGGTGAGTGAGGTGGGTGAGGACACATCGTCACGTCTTTATGACCTGCCTTCCTGCTGGGTGGCACTCGGCAGCAGCATTCACTATACTTTGATCACACCTTATAAAGACACTGATGAAAGTAGGACTCCAGAGCTGCTTCAGAAAGTGACAAGAGAAGCTGGGTGTGGTGGCACACACCTGTAATCCCAGCACTCGGGAGGCTGAGGCAGGAGGATCTTTGCGAGTTTGAGGCCAGCCTGGGCTACAAAGTGAGC
>NW_004956395.1:0-4625 GCF_000276665.1 Chinchilla lanigera
AACACAGGTGCACACCCTACTAGGCACGGGCACCTCTGCTGAGAAGCAGCTCGGTCCTGATGTAATAAGCACACTACGGAAGACATGTGACCCTAAGCCCCAGAGCCTGCTTCACTTGCTGCCATTTGAGTTTTCCATAAAATTTCTCCTCAAAACTTGTAGGACGTTTCCCTTCCAAAACAAACACAAACCCCAACTCTACTCATCATCACATGACAAGGGGTAACAGGCAACAGTCGGCGTCCACATGTGCAGACACAAGCCACGCAGCCTCATCCTACCTCCCTGGCCAATGGCCATCCACCCCAGGCCTGGGCAGGACTGCCTCAGATACCTGAGCACTGGTGAGCCTGCCCTCTTGCCTACCGGCCAGCACACTACCCACAATGAAATGGATACAGCAAGGAGTCCCCACTGTGGTCACGGCCAGCCCAGGAGCCTCTATAACATGCTTCTCAAGGGGCAGCTCTCCATGCACCTGGCCACTTCCCAGCAAGGTCAGGACACAGCCCCATCTTAAGCAGGATGCCCTACATGGTGACCTACAGACAGGAAACGTACGTATTACTCAGCAGCTTTCTTTTGCGCATGGGGGGGCTTTTAGGTATGGGAATTTTTGGTGAGGATGTTGAGACAGTGTCTCACTATGTAGTCCAGGCTGGCCCTGGACTTGCCACACTCACTTCTGAGGCAGTAGCTGGGTGTAAGACATCGTCCTGGGTGCCACAGCAAGAATGAGGATACTGACACAGACAGGAAGGTCAAGCTCTAAGCAATTCAGATGTGAGCTTCAAGAGCAAGGGCAAGGCTGAAGGGAAAAGGTGCCACATTCTCAGACCCCGCTGAAGCCAGCGGTTTGTGCTATTACCTGCAGGACGTGGTAGACGCAGCAGTCCTGAAAGAATGAGGCAGGCATCACCAGGGACGAAGGGATGCGGAGGGGCAGAAAGAGGGGCCGGGCAGAGGTGCAGCCAGGGCTATGTGTGTGTGCTGGAGGAGCGGCGTCAACAAGAACCAAGAAAGTGCACCAAGACTGCATTGCATGCAGGGCCTGTGCCCTGGACCTTGACCGAGGCCTACAAGCTCTAGGCTGCGGTTCCCCTCTCAGCAGCCAGAACCCTATGGTACAGTCAGTGTGCCTGGCATGGAGGTGGCAGAGGCTGGCAGGAGGCTGAGAGTCGCTGTAGAGACTGCCCACTGCCTGGCAGGGGAGCCTGGGTAGGGAGGTGGCTGCATGCCACTTTCCTCTTTTTTTTCTTTTTGGTACCAGGAATCGAACTCAGGACCTCATGCTTGGCAGGTAGGTGCTGCGCCCCTGAGCTATACTCCCAACCCTGCCACTTTCCTCTTACACCCCGCACCCCGCTCCCACCTGCTTACGCAATATCCCATACTCACCTCTGCTCTCTTAAGCATCTCCCACTTATTGAGGATTTTCATTGCATAAATTCGCTCAGTGCTCTTCATTTTGACAACAGCAACCTGGAATACAAAGGTAAGTTTCACAAAAATGTAATTAGCAGGACAAAAGGCTAATGCATCTTCAAACAACTACAGTGGAATCCTAGCTGTCTGGAAGCCCTGGAAAATGAGCTGTCCAGGAAAGTGAACTTTTCCTGGTAGATGCAGATTTGCCCCTGTGCGAATGGGAACTTGACTTTAACCACACTACAACTCCACTCCATGCTTCAATACTGAGCAATGGGTACACAAGGTTCACTGTCCCCACTTAGATCACATCTGGAGATCCCACTGTGAACAAACCAACATTGCTAAGAACTCGTGCAGCTTCTGAGCTCTCTTGCTGCACATAGCGCCATGCATGTCCTGCCCAGGAGGTCATCTCCATCTCTTGCCCCTTGCCGGTCTCTGCCACCAGCTGTTCATCCAGTCTGCGCCACAGAGGTAGCGAGCACTGTGTGGGCCCTGGAGTAACCTGCACAAATTCACTGCTTCAGGATTCAGTTTCCACACCTACAAAAGGGAACAAGAGAAGGACTGGCCTCCTCCACTACCGGGAGGAGCAGCAGAGTCACTGCGTGGCATGCTCAGGGCAGGGTCATACAGGCTGTCACTGTCCTTCAAGGTGCGACTCCAAGGCCACCTGTGCCAGGAAGTTCTCTTTCTGCCAAATCTTCCATAAGCTCTTTCTCCACCACCAGCCCTGCTGCGATGGTGCACACAGCATGGCACATTCTTCCCCATGCAGGTATTGTTCACTGGCTAAGTCCCCACCACGACCCAGTAAGCTCCCCCTAGGCTATGACACTGTGTCCCTTTGCTGCCCATGGCAGGCAGCTGGCATGTCTCCTTGCACAGCAGTCACAGAACAGAGAGTGCTGAAATGGTGTCCCATCCTTCCCCACCTTTCTAGCCACTGCACACCACACCAAGGCCGAGAATCTGTGAGAGCCTACCCCGCTGCGAGCCCTCCAGCACTAGCACCCAGACAAGCGGTCACCTGTGCTCTCACATGGTCCCCGAACAACCTAGGCAGGGCATGTTTAAAGTCTACACTTGGCAGCTACGGATTCTGAGGCTTGGCAGGTTTAAACCGCCTGCCAAGGAGTGCAGCGTCATTCACAGCCCTGTGCTTTCAAAGCCTGTGTTGTAATGATTCAGGACACAGTATCACTGTCCATGGGCAGTCCCGCCTACCCTACCCCACCCT
Organism: Chinchilla lanigera; assembly: GCF_000276665.1. NCBI lineage: Eukaryota > Metazoa > Chordata > Mammalia > Rodentia > Chinchillidae > Chinchilla > Chinchilla lanigera. The sequence continues at coordinate 2,672 of NW_004956395.1, forward strand.
ACCCCGAAAGGTCCTGGCTAGCTCTGCTGACTGAAGTCCTCTGACTGCCTCTAGACTCCTGTGGTGGTGGGTTTCTCTCATCCTATTTTCCTATGATCTGAATAAACTGGAGCAAAGTGCCCACATAAAGGCGTGCTGAGCCCCCTGAAGTGTAAGAGAGTGAGAGCTCTGCAAGCAATGCCAGAGCTGACCACTTCAGGAAAATACGACATCTGAGGATGACAAGTGACATTCAGGGCTCTTGCTGGAAGTTCTTTACAAGAGGCCTATCAGGCACAGATTATTGCCAGGAAGCACACAAAAGTGGCTGAGAAAATACATAGCAGAATATATCTTTCCACAGAAAAACACTTGTTAAATTGAGACTATATCAAAGTGAAATGTAGAAATAAAACTTAATGTTAAAAATAAGGTAAAGGCCGGGCGTGGTGGTGCACGCCTATAATCCCAACACTCGGGAGGCTGAAGCAGGGAGGCTGAAGCAGGAGGATCGTTGCCTGGGCTATAAAGTAAGCTCAAGGCCAGCTTGAACTACATAGCAAGACCCTGTCTCAAAACGACAAAAAAATAATAATAATAACTTTTAAAAATTATGTAATGCCTGCAATATTGAAAAGCTTTTCTCATTGCAATACAACATATAAACAATTTATAGAAAATTTAGAGAAACTTCTTCCTGGCCTAAACATCAATCTTCACTGTTCCATAAAAAACAAAACCCTAAAAATTTCCCCAAAATTATACATTTCAGCGAAGAAATACAAATAAAAATCATTTTACAAAATGTAAGTGATTCCAGGACATGAGTGAATACTTGATGGTAGAAAGAAAAGAAAAACAAAAAACTCTACCTACTTTAAATGTAAACATGAACCAAGGATCTGCAAAAGACAGCGCCCCCGCCGCCCGAAGACAGGCATGATAACAGTCAGTGGCAGAGCGCTTGGCTGGCGTTTCCAAGGCCCTGGGTTCCAGCCCCAACACCATTAATTAAAAGTTCCTGAAGTATAAGGGGTGAAGCCACTTACTTCAGTGGCTCAGACACAATCTCACGCACACACGCACAGCCAGAAACAGGGACGAGAAGGGCACAGGAAAGCAGCAGCACAACTGATACACAGGTAGCCTGGCAGAAGGGCAAGCCTGGCCACCCATGCACCGCTCGTTCCGTTCATGCAGCTGCTCGGCTCGTCTGAAATGGCTTCCAACAAAGTCTTGCTGGGTTTTAAAGTGACTTCAGAAGCAAGAGAGATGGCATGGCAGAGTGGCCAAGCTCACAGGTCCAGGCCAACTCCACCCTTTGGGCCTTGGCTCTTCCAGCTGGCAGCAGCTCAGGTAAAGCTGCATCAGAGCCCACAGCTGCTACCCAGACGCAGAGGAGCAACAGCAGTTTCTAAAGCCACTCTGCTACAGGAGAGCACAACACCCACACACCCGACCCTCATTCCAACAATGAGCTGGATGGTGCCTCCACCCTCAGAGGGCTCTGGGTGTACAGCGCGTCCTGCCCTGCGCGTGCTACACACCGCACACCAACACCAGTGTTGACTTACAGGCAGCCACACTGGGTCCAAGTTTAGTGGGACCTTGGCACTCTGGCATGGCACTGAGACTACATTCATTATCATTATTATTATTATTATTATTATTAAGCAATGGAAGAGAGGAGCTTGAAGGGTCCAAATATAATGAAATGCTGTAAGAGCTGGCAGACGTAAGGGGGTCAGGACAGACTGTACACATGCAACCAAATGTCACTGTGCCCCATAAACACGTACAATTATTACCCTGTTGATAAAATACAACTCAGTCGTGGGAACCCTCCTGCCTCTCAGAACCTATTGCTATTCCACATTCATATTCCCTGTCAGTTTTCTCCAATAAACCTTCCTACTCTTAAGAAATACATATAAAAGTTTACATAAATTTCAGGAACTTATATATATTTAAATAA
>NW_004956396.1:0-4621 GCF_000276665.1 Chinchilla lanigera
TACTATAATTTCAGGTCAGGGATTGTGATTCCACCTGACTTGTCCTTGTTGCCCAGGATTGCTTTTGCTATTCTGGGTCTCTTCTGGTTCCACATGAATTTAAGGCATGTTTTCTCTAAATCTGTTAGGTATGCTAATGGTAGTTTAATGGGAACTGCACTGAATCTGTACAACCATTTTGGGAGTAAGGCCAAACTCAAATTTTAAATCATCCTGCTGGGCTCTTTGCTCTTGATTCTCAACATGGATCTGGCTAAAAGCCCCCAACAATAGCCATGTCACAGCCTCAACATTCAATTGCCTTGACATTTCTTCTGCCAGATTAATTAGTGGACTGGTCTTAATCTAAGCCTCAGGCAAAGTCTCTGGACAAGAGCAAAATGAAGACAAATGTGTTACCAAACTATAACATATCATCTGGAATCCAACATCCAGTACAGTACTTCCCAGCAGACACATCCCAAGCCCAGTCTTCATTGCAGGATTTCTACCAACCTTCTGGTCTTTTAAGCTCTGACTAGAATCTCCCATACAGAAGAACCTAAGGCATTGTAGCTCTACTCTTTCAGGTTACATCACCAAACCTTCCCAAAATCTTCCCGCAATCCATTCCCAAAGGCTCTTGAACCACATGGTCAGGTATAGTCACAGCAATGACCCTACTCCTGGTACCAAATTCTCTCTTAGTTATTTTTCTCTCATTGCTAGGACAAAATACCTGACAACAAAATTAAGAAAGGAAAAATTTATTTAACTGACAGGTTGTGGAGGTTTCACTCTACTGAGTCATTTATTAAATCTGTAGGTCTTTTCATGGTTTTTTGGGGGGATCTTCTATTAGATTATCATGTCATCTGCAAACAATGATAATTTAATTCCTTCCTATAATATTTTTATTCTTTTTTATTTCTTTCTATTGTCTAATTGTTCTGGCTAATATTTCCAAAACTATATTGTATAGGAGTGGTGATAGTGGACATCTGTTATGGTTTGTATCTAGATGTTCCCCCAAAGCCTCATGGAGCCACAGGGTTGGGAATCTAGAGTTTGTGATTGATTCATGGTCCAATCGTGGGATTATGGGCATGAGTGCTACAACTGCCCTGGTGACTGGTAATCTTCACATAACATAAAGGAGCAAAAGAGGCTTGATTTCTCCTTCCATTTTTGCTCTTGTTGCTTTTGCTATCTTCTGCCACCTGAAATGTCACCCATGTGCCATGCCACCCTGCTTTGGAGCCAACTGATTATGTGCTGAAACCTCCAAAAAATCTGAGCTAAATAAACATTTTGATTGTTAATTTTTGGGTATTGGGTATTTTATCCCAGCAAGGAGAGATAAGTAACCAAGACAGAATTTGCTACCAGGGAAGAGGGGGTCTTTTCTGTGACTGTATCTGTCCATGTGGTTCAAGAGCCCTTGGGTAAGGCTTATGGGAAGAGTTTAGAAATGTTTGGAGATGTCACCTGAAATAGTAGAGCTGGAACACCTCAGGTTGTTCTGTATGGGAAATTCTGGTCAGGGCTAAGAAGAGCAGAAGATAGATTGAAATTTTGCTGGTCTACATTCAGCTGCTTCTTAAAAAAAAAATCTAAAAGTACCTGCAGCTTTTGGGGGACATCTACACACAAACCATTATAGTCCTTAAAAATAGAAATGAATGTATGGAGTGTCCACCAATAAATCTTTTGTTTTACTTTGATTAGGTATTTTCCATTGTTATTCAAACTTTATTCCAATAACTACTATAATCTGAGCAACAGTGAATGGAGCTTTATTTTATATTTTGTGTCTAGATATCCCCACAAACCTTCATTTGATCACAGGGCTTTTTCAGGGTGGGTGAATCAAGAGTATGTGATGCTGATATTAAGGGTATATGATTAGTAAATCAGACCATTAATTACATTGGCATAGTTCAGGCTAGGTTTAAGGGTGTGAGTGCAGCACTCAACCTAGGGCAGATATCTTGCATGCAATATAAGGGACAGAAAATGTCTTGTCTTCCACTTTTGGTGCTTTTGCTCTCATTTCCTGCCATAAACTGTTGCCACTCTACCACAGGCCACCCTGCATTGGAGCCAGCCAATTATGTGTGAAACATCTATGAAGTGTGAACTAAATAAACCTTTCCTACCTTAAATTTGGATGTCATTTCTTTTCCTTCAGCAATGAGAAAAATAAGTAAGACTGAATTTGGTACCACAGAAGTGGGGTTGCTATGTGAATACACCTGAATATGTCGTTCACAAGCCTTTGGGAATGGCTAGTGGGATGAATTTTGAAAGCTTTGGAATTGCTTGCTGAAAAAGCATTGTTGGAACACATTAGAACATAGTGTGTGGGAGACTCTGGTCAGAGCTCAGAAGACCAGAAAGCCAGTAAAGACAAGCCTCAGGATGTTTCTTCAGGTGAGAAAGACTGTGTTGTCTGCTGCACTGCACACCATGTGTGTTATAGATTGACAGAAAGTTTTCCTACAATTTTCTTGTGTCCAGAGACTTTCCCTGAAGCTGAGATTAATGGAGGGGGTGGACTAATTAATCTTGTAGAAGAAATATCAAGGCAGTCTAATATTGAAGCAGTGGTAGGGCTACTGTTGGGGGCTTTTCATGAGATCTATGTTGAAAATCAAGAGCAAAGAGTCCAACAGAAAGATTAAAAGGTTGCAAGTTTGACCAGAAAGGAAGCCTCAGTAAAGCTGTGGACTGCAAAGGTAGATAGGAGGTGATCTTGATTGCTGAGAAGAAACATGAAAATAGAATAGGTGGCTTGAGGGCATCAGAAAAAGCAGGTCTCCACTCTTTACAGCCTCAAAATTGCAAAATTGACTGCTTTGAGAAGAAAGCCCCAGAGCACCATGTTCCAGAATGGTGATCTAGACAATTTGTTCCTTGTAATTAGATTCCGAGTGCTCAGAAATCCAGGCACTTGCCCTCCACAGCAAAGAGAGAGGAAACCTGGCTACTGCTCCAGCTTGTGGCAGACTTTGGCATCAAACACATGGTGCCAGTTTTACATGTATGCAGAATGAAAAAATTGTGAGGTAAGGAAGGGTTTCACCCAGATTTCAAAAGAAGGCCTTGGAGGTCAGTCAGTTTTATGCTGAGAGTGAAGTGTGTGAATTTGTGAGTGTGAACGCAAATGTGCAGTGGAGAGTCTGGAAGCTTGAGGAAGTAAGAAACATGTATCATCTGGAGAAAATTGCCAGGTAGGAGTAGAGCTAAACCAAGGGAAAAGACATTGGAGCTACAAACATGAGTAATGCCATAATGGCAGGGCCATGAAAGCCCTTTGGACACAGTACTGGACTTAGATACCAGATGGAATCTCTCAGAACTTCCAGTTATTTTGATGCAAGGCTTTTCTAGGTTGTTGAAACAGGCCTCAAATTGTGGTCCTGCTGTTACAGCCTCCTGAGTATCTGGAATTATAGATCTGTATTACCACAGCTAGGTAAATTTGGAAAACTTTTACCTGAGTATCAGAATAATCCACTTAATTAAGTGAGGTTTAAAACTTCCACTCCTATGTCTACCATGAACTGTGCTCAGTGCAGGACTCTGTGAGCCAGGGTCAGCTCCTCTAGGTGAGCAGGCTCCCCATAATATGCTTGTCCATCTGACCACCTGTTCCTTAAGACTGTTGGATTTGGCATCTCTGATTCAGAGTTTCAATGAATGCAGCTATGTCTTTTTAACCTCACAAGATAACAAAGCAAAAGATAGGGCTCTATTTTGCACATCTACAGGATATTTTATATCTGAATATTTTGTAGTTTGTGTTGGACATGTCCACAGTGAGACAGCAACAAATCTTTATATATACATATAAAGAATTACCAAAATAGGGAATGGTCTACAACCAAAGACTAAATATTATGGAGAAAATTGAGAGAACATAAACAAATGGAATGCTCTCACATGTTCATTGAAAGAATTAATACTGTTAAGTGACAATCTACCTAAAGCAGTTTAGAAGTTCCATGTAATCCCTATTTTAAAACTTAGGATATTCTTCTAGAAAATATGAATAATAATATTAACATTTTAGTTGAGCCACATATGACCCCAATATCAAGTGTTCAACAACATCAGCAACAACAACAACATAAAGTTGTTTTTTTGTTGTTAAAAAACAAAAAGAAGAAAAAAAAAGAAGAAGTATCAGACTACCATACATCAAAGAATGTGTTATCAAGCTATAATAACCAGAACAGCATGGTGCTGGAACAGACCATACAGACAATAGACCAGTGGAGTAGAACACAGGGTTCAGAAATCAATCTATGCACTCAGAGCATGATGATTTTCTACAAAGTTGTCAAAAACACGAAATGAAGAAAAGGCAGTGTTTAATATGCATACCGGGGAGAGTTACATAGTCACAGGTAGACTAACAATGCTAGACACTTACCTCTCACAAGAAATAAAAATCAGTTTGCAGTGGATTAAAAACTGAAATGTGGGTCTTGAAATTGGAAAAGAGCTCATCTGATTGTTTTTATTTGCTGATGCTTATTATGCTTTATTCATAATACTAAAAAAATATTACTAAATAAGCTTCCTATCTCTTGCTCTACGGACAGAGAAAATGTGTATATATACATTTTATGAACTG
>NW_004956397.1:0-1958 GCF_000276665.1 Chinchilla lanigera
TACAGCTATCTACTCCTTATACTGAGTACCGTAGTATCATATCTTCAATTGGTTAAAATTGGAGTCATCCTAATCAATGCTTTCATTCATTTTTTTGGGCTAATCCTCAGCATGCAATATGATGCAAGCAAAATTTCCAAAAGAAGAAATCATAGTTTCATTAGAGGATGGAAAATTACTTAAAAAGTGAGGAGCAGAAGTTAGTTTATAGTCACTGCAAATCAGGCTGTGGCTTGTTTTGAAATAAAAAATCACTAAACTACCGTCTTCAACATATGCCTAAATACACTGGTACCTCAGTTCATGAACTTAATTCATTCCACGGCTCTGGAGAAGACGGCCATGGGTCTGTTTATCATGTGATATGGAGTTCTCCATTGGAAGCAAAATTTTGATGAATACCTGTTTGCAAACCAAACTGTTCGTGAACAGAAGCATTCGTGAAAGGAGGTACTGCTCTACTGAAATGCAAAATAAACACAATGAATTCAGCCTTACAATTGTTGGGGACCACAAATTGTAAATTGGCACAGCATCTGTCCTATGGTCTTCTTCTCCTGCTTGCCTTGTGGACTGGATTTGGAATGTGGAAATCACTTTTCTCTCAATCTGAGATTAGCACGCAGCTGTGGGGATGGATCTTGGCTTGTTTCCCTTATGATGTTGAACTTGCCCATTTTTACCACAGTCTCTGAGCTGTTCCAGGAAACCATCCTACTTCTTCCCCTACACTGGCTGGCTAATGGCTGGCTTAGGGTGTCTTTGTCTCCGCCCAACTCAAGGCTTTAATGTACCAGCCCCTCATCATGCATGACTAGATTTGTCTGTTTCTCATTTCATCCTTTCACTGTACCCCACAAATAGGCAGGTGGAGATCCTGGCCAATTCCCCATATGCAATATCATGTGTTTATTTTACTAAAAGAATATTTTATTTTAATAATAAACATCATAATTGTGCAAATTCATGGTGCTATTTGGATAGTTTCACACATTCATATACAAGGTGTTCATCTTTTCCACTCATATTCTACTGTCACCTGTCTTTTTTGTTAATCAAGGACTTTATTGGATAAATGTTATACAACAGTCTTCAATATTTAACTCTGAGCATACTGAGGAAGAAAAACTCTTTTAATCATTCAAGTTTACAAAAGAAAATAGGCTTATGAAGATTTGAAGTACAAACAACAGGTAGCCTGAAGCATAACTTAATATTAAGCAAAGAAAGAAGCTAGGTCTATTGTAATGCATATTATAAATGCACTAAGATATTCCCTTGAAATCATACCACCTGTTATACATTACAATCGTAATCCAGGCAACATCCTTCTGGTACACAGGACAGCATGTTTCCTTTAAACCCTACATGTTGCAACCCTCTGAAGCCTGAGTTACAACTGGTTATTTTAAATCTACAGAGACATGTGTAATTGATGACCACTGAATAATTGAGCAATTTCTATGCTTGGCTTATGCACAATTAGCTCTTCATGAGCAGCCATGTGGCATCCACTCAGGATCTCTCTAGGAAATCCAGGAGCTATTTTTCTTATTGCTGTTTTGAATAAGAACTCCCCTAACCGCCTCTTCTGTTTTGTGGGACTATGAGCTCAGTACATATGGAAGAGTACATTAAGAGCTGGTAACACTTCATTTCACTGCTCCCAGAAGGGCACTTTGTAGATGGGGCTGGTGCTCTAAAGGCTACTGGTATGAAAGCTGCCAGAAGGTGGATACATCAACAGTGCAGAAGCGCAGCAGCAAAGAACTATTGCAGTGCAATAGACAATTAACAGCTCCAGCTGTTATCTCCAGTGTAAGAGATCCTCATTCATACCAGTGGCTGCTTGCCCTGAGAGGCAAGTATGTGCATTAACACTAAAAGTGATGATAGCTGACATGGAAAGCTCAGGCCTATGAACACTAAAAGAGATGTTCTTTGCCAATCAATAATTC
>NW_004956397.1:3458-4614 GCF_000276665.1 Chinchilla lanigera
TGCAGGAGGAGGATTTATCGGCACACTGGGCCCTGCCCTACACGCCGGTCTGTTGTTGCCTACTTTGCTGAAGCACCGTGCAATCCAGTCTTCAAAACTATCACTAAAAGTCACATAATAATCACATAATGATGTTAAAAGTTTGCAATCTTATGAGGCCTCAGCACTAGCTGCCAAAGGTTACCTCTGGGCCCCTGGTCATGTGCTGCACATGCCTGCTTTCGATGAGACTTTTAGCAGAATTTAATCAGCCAGTATCTAGCAATTTCTTCATTGTTCCACTGAAATATTTGGCCATTCTTGGCTAATATTTCACTTTTATCAGTGTGTATGCTAAATTTTCAAAGGATTCAGAAGTTTACATGGTATCAGTGCATAATAATTGACATAAGTGTTTTCAAACTTTTTTAATGTGGGCTATTTCCAGGTTTTCTGGTGATGCTCTTGTCCCAGCTTACTGGCCAGGGTACCCTGCAATTTCCTATCTCATCCTGGTTGAATTCTGTAGTTCCTACTTGAATCAGTTTATTGACATTACTAGCACATACTTTAATGTATCTATTGTGGAATGAGATAAAAATAATGTACAAATTTCCCTTTTGACTGCAGGATACTGTTATCCAAAAAGAACATGTGACGTTTGTGTCAAGCAAAGATTGCTCTACTCCCTCCTCCCAGGGACCCCTCCACCTGACTCTGAATCATCTTTTCAACCTGCTTCCTTTCTTGGGACCCTGCCACCCCGACCATGAGACCTGATTCCCCTGCCCAGGAGATGTGATGGTTGAGCTGCAAGAGGGCACGCCATGGGCCCTTGCTCACCCTTCTCAAACGTGCTTCTCTTTCCAGGCTAAGGACAATGAACTAAATGCAGTGCATTTTCTCACTGCTGCAGGGCTGGAGTGACAGTGACTGATCCATATCTGCCACCAGAGCCTGCCACTGGTACCATTCCCACACCTTGAAATAGCTTTTCCCACAGATCTCCAGCCAAGTCTATTTTCAGCCATAATGAGACTGAAATAAACACACCAGACAAATAACAGAAACAGCACAAAGTAAGAATCTTTAGGAAAATCAATATTTTTTTGAAAAATGTGATATTAATTTAGCTCTTTTCAGGGGCTGTGGATTTAGCTCAGCGGCACAGCACCTG
>NW_004956398.1:0-967 GCF_000276665.1 Chinchilla lanigera
GGCACAGCACCTGCCTGGCAAGTGCGAGGTCTTGAGTTCCATTCTCAGTACCGGGGAAAAAAAAACAAAAAAAAAGAAAAAGCAGCATACCACACTGATACATGCATACCCATGTTCATAGCAGCACAATTTATAGTAGCTAAGTCTTGGAAACAGCCCAAATGCCCAGCAATGGATGAATGGATAAAGAAGATGTGGGTATTTTAAAAAAGGCACATGGAGCATTCCACAGCCATAAAGAAGGATAAACTTGAGACATTTCAAGGTAAATGGATGCACCTAGAAACCATACTCTTAAGGGAAATACATTGGATACACATGTTTTTCTGGTGTAAGAAACCGGAAGGGTAAATAAGGAGCAAAATGTAGAATAGCTGGGGATATAGCTCAGCGGCATAAGCACTGCCTGGCAAGCGCAGGGTCCTGAGTTTGATTCCCGGTACCAAAAAAAAAAAAAAAAAGTAAAATAGATATTGAGAAATGGAAAGGCAGTGTTCAAACGGGAAGCGAACAAGCGGGGCAGGGGGAAAGGAAGGTAGGGAAAGCAAAGAGAAGGTAAAAAATGGGAACAAACTTTTGTAAATAAGGAGGGGAGGAGGGGTTGTAGGCAGGGGAGGGGATTGGAGGAAAAAAAGAATCCAGATATGTTATGTCGGTTATACGTCATTTCTGTGTGGGGTGGCAGGTCCTGAGAACGAGGTGCGGCGGATGGAAAGAAAAACAAGAGAGACACAGTTATGGGATCAGGGGGCTGCAGCCTCTGGGACTGAAGCCTCGATTACAATTTTCTTTAGCCTTTTATTGCGATTCTCACAAAAAGCAAGAACAGGGTAACGGGAGGAATTGTTAACAGGATGAGTGAGGACGATACAGCTTAATTATCCCAGGACTGCGCTTTGACTTAGCTAACCATCATGTCATCACTCCTTCAGACATATCTCAGCAAAGCGTCTAGCGCTGTCCCAGC
>NW_004956398.1:2622-4571 GCF_000276665.1 Chinchilla lanigera
GAAAAATGAACTCCTGACCTGCACCCCCTAAGCTGCCCACCTCAGTTGATGACAACCCCACTTTGTGTGGTCATTCAGACCAAAAGACTTGGGCTCAGTTTGATTCCTGTTTATTTCCCACCTGCATCTGATTTTTCTGGAAACCACACTGATTCCGTCTGCAGAACCCATCCAGAATGTGGTCACTTCTCCCCACTGCCACCATACCCATGCTGGGGCCCGTGCTAGGGCTGTTGCCGGGGTCTCCCACTGCCTGCCCCCTCCAGTTCATTCTCAATAGAGAAGCCAGAGAGACCCTTTGGAAATGAAGGTTAAAGCAAAGAAGCAAAAGGAGAGGAGAAACAGAGGAAGAGGAAGAAGAGAAAGGAGAGGGGAAGAAGGGGGAAGAGAAGGCTCGGGAATGGAAGAATTCCTTCTCTGCTCACAAGCAGTCAAAAGAGAATGGAGGTAAACAGCAGCAGAAACTCTTCAGTGGCCCCAGGCCCTGCGTGATCCCCTCCTTCCCTCCGAGCCACTCTGCTCCTTCACTCTGGTCCCCACACTCTCTGGAGTCAGCTAAGCTGTTCTGGCTTTTTGGCGCTCTGTACCAGCTGTCACCTCTTGGAATGTTTTTCTCTCAAACATTTACACCTTTTCAAGTCTTCTCTTGAAAGTACCTCTCAGTAAACCATATCCTTAAAACTGCAACCTATCTGTGGCCAGGTGCGGTGGTATGCGCCTGCAGTCCCAACACTAGGGAGGCTGAGGCAGGAGGATTGCCTCAAATTCGTGGCTGGCCTGGGCTATATAGTGAGTTCAAGCCCAGTTTGAACTGCATGGTGAGACCCTGTCAAAAAAAAAAAAAAGACTGTCTCAAAATAAAAAATCAGCCACCAGATGTAGTGGTGTATGCTTGTAATCCTAGCACTCAGGAGGCTGAGGCAAGAGGATCACCATGACCTGGAGGCCAGCCTGGCTATATAGTGAGACTCTGTCTCAAAAGCAAAAACAAAAAAATAAAAATTAAAAAATTAAAAAGGGCTGAGGTTGTAGTTCAGTGAAAGGTCCTAGGTTCAATCCCCAGCACCACACACACACACACACACACACACACACACACTCCCACATACCCTGGACCCGTATAACTGCCTTCCTTTCCTGATGCAGTCACCAGCTCCTGACACACTCCCTGCTTCCCCCACAGGATTTTCTCCTTGTCCCCTCCTGACCATCAGGTGGGTAAGGAGAGAGTGTCTTGCTTGCTGTTACATGCCCTGTGCCTACAATGGTGCCTAGTTCAATACGGGGTGCTGTGTGCAATAGAGATTCATGGAATGACTGAATGAATGGTTGTATGAAATGCACTTTGGCTGTATTTCTTCAGAAAAAGAACCTATAATGTGACCTTTAATAGACTATAAATTAAAACTCTTTCAAGGCTCTTAAATCCTCAGTCCTGTTCCTTATTTTCTTTTTGTTTGTTTGAAACAGAGTCCAACCATGTAGTCCAGGCTGGCCTTAAACTTACTTGTGTAGCCAAGGCTGGCCTTGAATTGGCAGCAACCCACCTGCCTCAGCCTCCCAAGTGCTGAGATTACAGGTGAGCAGCACCACAGCCATTCCCTTATTTTCTTACTACAATGGCTCTAGACTGTCTGTTATGAATGGCTTCTTCTATAAGTAGTTTCATTGTTCTTTTTATTCTGTGTGTTGCAATTCTCGGAACTCATATCAAATCATTGATTGCACCTAGCACTTCCTTAAAGTGAAATGGCATGACTCAGCGTATGAGAAGCCCAGTCATTAAACTCAGCAGAAGAACAATTTCTAGACCCTTGTCTGTTTTTTGTGGATTTTTTGTTTGGTTGGTTGGTTGGTTTTTTGTCTTTTTGAGACAGGATCTCGCTATGCAGTTCAGGCTGGCCTTGAGCTTACTTTGTAGCCCAGGCTGGTCTCAAACTCACAATGAT
>NW_004956399.1:0-1361 GCF_000276665.1 Chinchilla lanigera
AAGGACCAACTGACTAGAACGTGAAGCCCAGAAAGAAATCACATAAATGATCATCTGATTTTCCAAATGTACTAGCACTGTTAAATGGGAAAATATAGTGTTTTCATTAAATATGCTGGGATATTGCTATCTACATGTAATCAGTAAATTTGAATGGTTATGGATTAAAAACCTCAATAAAATGACTAAAGCAATGTAACTCTTGAGAGAAATATAGTTTTCATATATTATCTTCATTATGTTGCTTTCAGAAGGATTTCGTATGTAAGACACCAAAATCATAAGTTTAAAATAGATACATTTTACTATATCCAAAATTAATCCTTTTACATTAAAGAACATTTTCAAGGTAAGGAAAAAACAACCAATTTATTTGAGATGTATTTGTAAAATATATAATGTATACATATCAAGAATAGAGAGAAAACTCTTCATATGGAAAAATAACCATTATTACAAAACCCAAATCCACACAATTTTCATAGTTCAGGAAAGGCTGGGGTGCAGGCACTTGTGTAGCACTCCTGAGCCTCCAGCTTCCCTGCCCAGCAGTATCCACAAATGGGCGTTTGATGTGATCACAGTTCTTTCCTGAAGAAGATGTACAAATGGCAAGAGGCACAGGAGCAGATGGTCACTTTACTGTTAATAAAGAAAATGAAAACCAGAACCTCATTAAGGTAAGTGCATACCCAATAGGAAACCTGTTATCATAAAAGTAAAGAAAAAAGAAAATAGAAAGAAAGGAAGGAAGGAAGGAAGGAAGGAAGGAAGGAAGGAAGGGAGGAAGGAAGGAATGGAGGGAGGAAGGGAAGGAGGGATGGAGGAAGGAAGGAAAGATGGAAGGAAAGAAGGAAGGAAAAGGAAGGAAGGAAAAGGAAGGAAGGAAAGAAGGAAGACATATCAGTGACAGGATCTTGGTGCATTACCAATGGAAGTTTAGACTTTGGAGCCACTGTGAAAACAAAGCAGCCGTCCCTGCCTATGGGAAGCATAGACATGTTACATTTTGAAGCAATTCCAGGTCATTCAAGAATTCAAATAGGGCACACAAATGGATTTTCCTGCACAAACATTTATAGCAACACCATTCACAATAGCCAAGTGCTGGAAACCATATCAATGCCTAAAAGCAGACGACACAAAAGATAAGCTACAGGTATCCAATGGAATATTATTTGGCCTTTCAAAGGAATAAAACTCTGATACATCCTATAAGGATGGACCTTGAGAACATCAATGCAAAGACAATGAGTACACTCAAAAAGGCAAAAATTGCCTGAGTCAGTCTTTACAAGACCCATAGAAGAAGGACAGTGGTACCTCGGTTCAGGAATTAAATTCTCCCAAAGATTCTGCTC
>NW_004956399.1:2830-4577 GCF_000276665.1 Chinchilla lanigera
TTTAAAAGATAGATACATAAATAGACAGGTGTTACATGATTGATAGATTTTTCCCTAAAATATACAAAGTGAATCAGCTCACTAAATATTTAAAGTATTTTCTAAATTATGAAGTTTATTTTATATGTAAAAAAATTATCATAAAATGTGGAAAAAGGTGAGTGTGATTTTGGATACCTAATAAGAACTAATAGTGAAACTGATTGATAATCTGGACAATGCCCGATATTTTCTGTAAATTACCTATCTTTAAATATAAAATGAGTAAGACTGTGGTATACATTAAATGATCCTCTGTAATTGAAAGTATGGCTACTCTAAATAATAATAAACACACCAAGTGGTAAATATATATTAAAATGTCATAAATTCAAATATTTCAAAATGTGAGATATTATTGTGTCTTAAATGAACCAAGATATTTACAAAGAAAACTATGTTTCAGAATAAATACTATTCACAGAGGATAGCAGGGGTGTCATGCTTATACTTATAATGCACTTTCTGGGTGTGGAAAACATATCAAACAATTTGAAAATTCTTTAATTTGGACTTGCTCACATGTATTGTTTCCTCCAGGAGTGGGAATTTATTCATGCAAGTACATGAGGTGCTGCAATACATATCAATTGCTTGACATGACCCTATCGGTCATTGGATTACTGTCTACAGTGAAAACATTCCATATTTAATCTGCCATTACATATTTAGTACATACCTAATCTATTTTTAGAAAATGAGTGTGGTAATCTACGTCCAAATGGTGAAGCTCAGGGATGAAATTGATGTGGAGATTCAGGCACAATACCTGCAGGTTTACAGCTGGAAGTGCATTTCATACTAATGTATAAATCTGGTCCTGGATTTGAAGGGAGCAGAGGATGTTTGTAAAGATCACTCTGCCTCATGTGAGGGTCTGATCTACCTGAACTCCAGGGGAATCTGATGAGGGAGCGACACATGAAAGTCCAGATTCTCATTAGTGTTGTGAAACATAGATTTTCTTATTTCTCACTTTCACCTGTGATTTTGGAGAGTTTTTTTTTTTCCCCTATAAGTACAGGGGAATCTCAAAAGAGGTGTATTTTTAATTTCCGCAGTATTTTAAATGAGATGAACCTGTTGATTATGAGAGTTTTTCATCTACATTTTATGCAAAACCATATAATGAAACTTTTCCACAAAAGCTTCTTTGAGGAATTGTTTTTTTCTGAACACGCCATGTGAATTCAGTGGTACTGGGACAGCAGTGTACTTTCTAACTTTAAATATCTGTTGGAAAGGCTCAGGTTTCCATCACAGTCGCGTGGGTGCTCCAGTGACCAGTGCTTTTCCAGCCCATGCTACGCCTAATTCTAATGCTTCACTCCTTTGACACCAGCAGTGACTTCTACTTGCTGTACAGTCATCTAAACTGCCAGTTAAATAACAGCAATGACTGCACTAGAAACTTTAATGCCTTCTGACAATTAATTAGAAATAGTATACAAATTGGGAAACATCAGTGTGAACAGGTGGTGAAGATAAGAGCATGACAGACAGGAGGTAGCTGCGCTCTTGCTGTCAGGGTGAGGGTGCCATTGTAGACAACACAGCGGCCACTCACAGGTGTCCATGCTGCATGCTGAGCATTCGTCCTGCGCTGCCTGAAAGTCTGTCCTCATCCCACGTGTGGGAAGGAGGACCAGAAAGCGGTGTCCATTAAGTCAAATGCGCTTTTCCACAAATTGGGAGAAGTAGAACTATA
>NW_004956400.1:0-1617 GCF_000276665.1 Chinchilla lanigera
CCCAAGGTATCCCCACTTCTCTCCCCCAGTAGCTAAATTCCTAAGCAGCCTGTGGATGCAGAACACTCATTGGAGTATTAAGTTACTCCGTGTGAAGTCTTGCTGCTGGCATCTGAGAAAGGCCCTGAAAAACATTAGCTTTTTGAAGCCTTTCTGTGAATAAATGTGTGTCACTCCTTGGAAAAGGTCTTGCCTGAGAAACCAGTCACTGGCAGAATTTAATTTTTTTTCTTTTGACCTATTGTGAGCATTTTGACTCTGTCATGTGTCCATTTTCTCTAAATAGAAAATACACAGCTTACAATAAAACCTTTCAAAAAGAGAAAAGGTGGAAGCTGCCAACTTGATATTGATAAGCCCAGCTCTAAAACCAGGAAGTTCGGGCAGTACATTTCTTCTCTTTAAAGGAGCTGACATTTTTTTCTCTTTAAAGAAACAGTAGCATTTTGAACCCTCTGAGCCCAATAAATACTGTATTAGCAAGTGTTAGTAAAATGAGGTTATTCCTGCCCAGACGGCTTTCGATGTATCCCAAGGCCAGTTTCCTACCACACTGGCCAGTCCCGGGGCAGAAAAGGCATCCTGAGAGTCAGTTATGTCTTGGTTAAGAAACACTTTGAAGACCCTTCCCGATGGCATTCATTTCATAGGCAAACGTTCTGTTTAGCAAACATGCATTTTGACAGAAGGGACTTTTCAAGGTAATTTGAAATTTGATCAGAGAACGTGGGTCACAGGGAGCATGGCCTGGAAGGGTCTGCCCCCCTCCCTTCTCCCCCAACTCCTCTTGGCTTCCTGCTGCTGTACTATGAGCTGCTTCTCCTCTGTGACGCCTCTGCTTTGCTGCCCTGCCTTGGAGACAGCAGACTACGGACTGAAACCTCTACAAAGTGTGAGCCAAAAAAACCTTTCATTCTTTAGGCTGCATGTGTCCAGTATTGTGTCTCAGGAATCTGTCTTACTTAGAAAGTAACTAAGACAAAGGGTGGGGAAAACAAGGAGTAGGAAATCATGAATAGCCTAAGACGGCTCACAGTGCAAGGGAAGGCTGGCATTTGAGCACAAAGAGCTGGGTTCTTGGACTTAGCTCGTTTGCTTTCAGGGTTTGCTGCCTGTATGTAGCTCTGTACAGCATTACATAAGTCTTGGAACAGTGCTTGCTGTGCTTGGCTGTTCTCAGTTTTAAAATAGGAGCAATACCTATTTCAAGGTGCTACTGTGATGAAATAAGAAATATAAAGCTCCCGGATCTTCTAAAATCTCTGTAAGCAGTGCTGATCAACATTAAGCTCTCGGCCTCCTTCCTCCGGGCATACACCCCTCACTTCAGACACTTCCCACGTCAAGCACAGAGCTGTGGCCTCAGGGCCAGAGGTGCTGAGCTCCACTCCCTGGGACTTTTCCTGTGGTTGATCATATTCTAAAACTGGCACCCTAGTTTCCGTACCCTAAACCCTGAAGCTCATAAATAGGACAAGATAATCACTGTCGCATGACACTTCGAGGTGACTGTGTTCTGATAGGGAGGAACCTTGGAGTGACCTAGATTCTTAGAAGCTCTTGGGGAACAGAGAGTCAGAAATTTAAAGGCTAAGAAGAGCTCCACATGCTGTTGCC
>NW_004956400.1:3402-4624 GCF_000276665.1 Chinchilla lanigera
CCCCTTTTGCTCTTGTTGCTTTGCTGTTCTGCTGTCATGAACTGTTGCTCTCTGCCATGTGCCACTCTGCCTTGGAGCCAGCCAAGTATGGACTGAAACCTCCACAAACTGTAAGCTAAATAAACCTTTCCTTCTTTAATTGTTGGCATCAGGTATTTTGTCTCAGCAACGAGAGAAAAGTAACCAAGACATGCTCTCAGAGGCTGGGCTCTTGGAATGTGATTGGATAACAGGGGCACGACAGCTGACTTGCTTTCAGGAGGTGAGCCCTGCTTGGAGGTGGGTCACTGGAGGGGTGACCTGGAAGGGTTTACAGTACCTACTTCCCCCACTCTTTCCTTTTCTTCCTCCCACCATGACATGAGCCATTTTCCTCCCCCAGGCACTTCTGCCATGCTATATTTGCCTTGGAGGCAGCCAAGTGTGGACTGAACTATGAGCCAGAATAAACCTCTCCTCCTGTAAGCTGTGAATGTTGGGTATTTTTGTCCCAGGGATAAGAAAATGGCTAAGACGGAGGCTAATGGTATCGATCGGGTGACCCCATAGGTTTAGCCTCTGGTGAAGGCCCAAGTTAAGTCACTCCTCAGAACTGGCCATAATCCCTTCCAGGGGCAACCTCCCAGAACCTCCCCCTGGGCACTGCCTCTCCAGGATCCCACTGCCTCTCCACACTGTGATCCTGGGGACCAAGATTTCAGCCCAAGGACCCCGGAGAGGAGAAACACATCCAAACCATAGCAGCACAACAGGGCCAATTCCTAGTCCATCCTTTAGCAGCATATAGTAGCACCTCTAAGCAAAATAAAACAAATATGGATAAGCAGAATCCATTCATCATTGATTTTTGCTTTGCATTTACTAGGAAACATATTTGAGGAAGCCTAGAAATAACTCACATGTTGCCCAAGTTATGTTTTAAGATACTTTCCAGTCCATTTTCTCTACTTTCCCTGTCATTTCCCTCTCTTCTGCATTTTTCATTAAACTTCTTGGATTAACTTTCAACCCTTTCCCTTCTGTCAATTGTAGCCTAAGATATTTTGACAATGATTTTCAACATCAATTTCCATGTGATGCCATCTGCGATGCACTGTCAGACTTCAGCATCTCTTCTTGCTCTCTCCTCCTTTTCCCTTAGCTCATTTGAATTCTGTATCTCCTGACAATATAGGAACATCATGCTACTACAAAGCATTTTCACACAGAAGAAGATCAGCCT
>NW_004956401.1:0-4587 GCF_000276665.1 Chinchilla lanigera
TTTTTTTGGTTTTTCTCCGGTACCGGGAACCGAACTCACGACCTTGCACTTGCCAGGCAGGCGCTTTTGCCACTGAGCTAAATCCCCAGCCCCTACCATGTGTCTTTGGATATGATATTTTTATACACTGTTGGATGCAAAGGAAGAATCAGAACAGAATAACAGGTTAGGAAATTCTTTAAATATGATTTATAAATTTTATCTTTTTTTATTTAGTGGTGCTAGGGATTGAGTCCAGGGCCTCATACAAGCTGGTGCTTTACCACTGAGCAACACCTCCTACCCATGCATTTTAAATTTCAATTGAGGAAAAAAAATAGAACAAACTCTTTTGAAGGCCAAATTCATTATTGAGACAGAGAAGCCTTTTTAAAAGATGGAGACTATTGCCACATGCTTGTATATTGGTGGGGTGATGCAGGGAGATGATGCTGCAGAGGAGAGAGGGGGGAACCCCAGGATCTGGGTTATGGTGGGATTGCTGAAGGAGCCCGGTGTGACACTGGCAGAAGCCAGGATGATCCACCCACTGACACAGGTGGGTGCGATGGTGGTCATGGGATCATGTGGATTATCCTTCTGTTTCCTCAACTAACTGGGACTCAACAGAAGGTGAGGAGAAGCTGGAATTTGTGGTGTGAAATTGATGGTAAAAGGAAAAATCTAAAGACTAGAGGTGAGTAGCTCCCTTCCTGGTAACTATGGTTGAGGATTTCTAGAATGTTGTTTTCAATATCGTTGGAGTGGGGCCTGGAGCTTACGGGCTTGCTGGGATTATGTGATGACACCCAGTGGTGATAGGCTGGGGGGATTTGGATATGGTGGTCATGGGGCAGCGAAGACAACTGCAACAACACCCTGAGGAGCCTGCCCTCCCTCCCACCTAAGAATGAGGGGTGTGGGAGAGATGGGAGCACTACATTGAGGGGCTTCAGATGGGACAGACAGACAGCAGCTATAATCTATTTTCATAGCTAGAACAAAATATCTGAGGCTGGGTAATTTGTGAGAGGCAGAGATTTATTTCACTCACAGTTCTGGAGCCCAAGAGCACAATATTGGCCTCTGCTTGGCTCTGATGGGGCCTCAAGGCGGATGGCACCACAATGGCAGGAGCATCTGCCAGAGACAGTGAGAGAGGAGGCCCGAGGAGCAGGACAGTCTTGCTCTTTATTATTTAACAACTCGGTTAAATAATAGAGAACTAAGCGCTCCATAAGACCAGCATCAATCCCAATCGAAGGACCCTGCCAGCCCCACCTCTTACAGCATCACTACACTTGGCACCAAGCTCCTAACACACACCCGGTCGGGGGCAAACCACTCCACCATGGCAGGGAGGTACAGAGGGCAGGTGGTGGGTCTGGAGGATTTCACGGGTGCACCTCAGGTTCCCAAGGTCTGAGTGGAAGGACGCGGGGGGGATAGCGGCTGGGAGTGAGGTTGGGTGAGAGATGACCCTGCAGGTTGGGTGCTTGGGATAGAGTGTGGGGTGGGACTGCTAGAGCAAAGTCGGATTTACCTGTAGCATAGGAAACACAAGCAGCACCCTGGAGAAGTGGAAGGAAGCCAGCTTTATTATGTGTAGAGGGGCACATGCTAGAGGAATTCAGCACTCCAAATTCTGAGCCCCGAGCTTTGGGGAGCAAGTGTTTTACGTCTTTGTTCTAGTTGGGGTGAGCCAGGAGCATGCTGGGTAGAATTTCACAGAAGCAGAGGTTTAGCAGATGTTAAAGGGGGGCTTTGGGCAAGGAGGTGTCTCTATCTTGTGGTTACAAAGTAGAACAAGGCATGAACAAAACATTACCTATAGGGGGTGGCTGGGGGGAAACACTTGATTGTGGTTACAGAAAACGGCAACAGGGCAGCTTAGGCTGAGGAGGGGAAGCAGGATCCCATGGTGGTCTATTTTCTGCATTAGGACCTCCAGGTGGTTCCAAGTCAGACTGTGGGAATGGCTCTGAGTATGGAAGGAAACAGGGAACATATTACCAGAGGCCCAAGGCTCTGGGACCTCGTCATTCTTGGGAAGAACCTCATTCAGTGACTTTCTGTTACAATTTAACTGGACACAGACACCTCAACAGAGATCCCTATGGGGCCTAAACATGACCGGCGTCTTTTCTTAGAGCGCCATGATGTGCCATATCCACCTTCTCCTTTGCCCAGTGCCCACACAGCTGCAGGGGGACCAGCCTGTTCTCCTGTCCAGACTCCTGCAGCGGAGTCAGAGCCCTTTGCACTTGTGCCAGCCCAAGTGTTTTTCAAGGAGCATTTTGTAGGGGCCTTTGCATAACCCCATGAAGTTAGGTACCACAGGGTGAGCATCCCTAGCCCCAAAATCCTGAAACTGAAATCCTAATGAACTCAATGTAGTTTTAATCTGCATTTCCCTAGTGGCTAAAGATGATCAACATGTTTTCAGGTGTTTATCAGCCATTCGTACTCTTGAGAAGAAGACCATTTGCCCATTTTTGGATTGGGTTGGTTATTGTGGGGATTGGTCTCATGCAGTTATTTGTGTATTCTCGATTACAGTTCTCTAACTAAAATACTATATTCCCCAGTATTCTGCACAGCTCGTGGCCCTCCAAACAAAGAAATGAGAGTACAGGGTGACGCTGCAACATCTCTTCAGAAGAGACTTTCCCTCTTCTCCTGTTCATTTCTGATACTTGGAAAGCAGATGTAATACCTGGAAGTCAGCTGTCACCTTGGACCAGGAGATGACCTGGAAGCAAAAGTCACCTATGGGAGAACAGGAAGCTAGAAGGAGCCTGGGGCTGTGACATCCTGAGCCACTCTCAGCCGTGACACTCTCAGGACTGCCTACACATATTCTTCTGAACTGGTTCCTTGCAGATCCTTGTAGAAAATGCCACATCTGACCTCAAAACACAAGTGCACAAAAACACTGAATTAGATTACCTTCAGCTTACATATATAAGGTGTACATGAAACAAGAAAATTCTGTGTTTGGACTTGGGTTCCATCCCCAAAGTATCTCAATATGCATATGAAAAAATTATACATCTCTCTACATATATTACATATATGAAAACAATTTTTAAATTTAAAAAAACTCTAAAGGAAACTCCTCTGGCCCAAGCATTTTGGACAAGTAATACTCAGTCCATATTATCACTCCCAGCTTCCAGATGAAAAAACTGAGACAAACAGCTGGGTAACTTGCTTGAGTTTCACAGCTGGCAAGATCTCATGTGTCATGACTTGAACCTGAGCCCTGGTCCCCCCAAGCGCCCCGGCCTGCCACCCTCCCAAGAAGGACCGGAAAGTCTGAACTGCCACGAGTCTTCTACCCAACTTCCACTGATCAACTTTCTCAAGGCTGGGATTGAAAATTTATGTCTCCACCCTTTCCTTCGAGTCCCCCATTCAACAATCAGCCCACGCTCCCTCTTGTCTTGGCACTGAAGGATTGCATGGTGTTAAGTGGTTTAAATTCACTATTTCAAAACTGTCTTTGGAAATACTTAGCAGAGGAGAGAGCAATTTGCCAAGTGAGATGTTGGTTCAGGAGCAATAAGTGATTCCTTGCTTAATAATCTGCCATGGCCTCTGGCCCATTTCTTAAAAGCGGACCTCAGCAGGTTCTTGGAAGCGCTCCTCTGTTTACCTCCAGCAGGCAGGCGAGCACCCAGGTCTCTCAACACTCTGGCAGGACACATGGGCTCCGTCACACTCTGATTTTCCAGAGCCCTTGGCCTACACTGGTTCTCTCTCTGGCCCTGTTCTTTACATTGTTAAGCACTGCAGGAAGAGGGCACAGCGTGGAGAAAGACGGGATGGGTGGGCTGTGCTGCGCTCAGGTTAGATGGGATCCACCTGCAGGGAACCAGTTCAGAAGAATACGTGTAGGCAGTCCTGAGAGTGTGTGGCTTACAATGTCACAGCCCCAGGCTCCTTCTAGCTTCCCGTTCTCCCATAGGTGACTTTTGCTTCCAGGTCATCTCCTGGTCCAAGGTGACAGCTGACTTCCAGGTATCACATCTGCTTTCCAAGTATCAGAAATGAACAGGGAGAAGAGGGAAAATCTCTTCTGAAGAGATGTTGCAGCGTCACCCTGTACTCTCATTTCTCTGTTTGGAGGGCCACGAGCTGTACGGAATGCTGGGGAATATAGTGTTTTAGTTAGAGAACTGTGGTCTAGAATACACAAATAACTGCACGAGACCAATCCCCACAATAAAGAACCCAATCCAAAAATGGGCAAATGGTCTTCCCAAGAGTACAAATGGCTGATAAACACCTGAAAACATGTTGATCATCTTTAGCCACTAGGGAAGTGCAAATTAAAACTACATTGAGTTCATCACAAACTCAGAAAACAACAAATGCTGGGAAGATGTGGGAGGAAAGGACCCTTCTCCATTGTTGGTGAGAAGATGAACTAATATAACTATGGAAGAAAACAGAGATTCCATTTGACCCAGCTATACTTTTCCTGGGTATTCCTAAGAGAGTTAAAGATCTCATACTATAGGGTTACATGCATATGCATGTTTATAGCAAACTCTGAAATAGCCTAGATGCCCACTGACAGATGGGTGGATAAAGAAAATTACA
>NW_004956402.1:0-1115 GCF_000276665.1 Chinchilla lanigera
TTCTCCCCCCTGTTCATCCATTTTGCATTGATTTTTCTCTCATATTTCCTTCTCTTCTTCCTTCTTTTCTTTGATTGTTCCTTCCATCCTTCCTTCCTTCATTCTTGTTTTTGTACTTTCCTTCCCTCCTCTTTTCTCCTTTCCTGCCTTCTACCCTTTCCTCTCTCCTGTCTGATTAATTTAATTCCCTTCTTCCTTACCCCTCATTTCCACCCTGTCCTCTTTCTTTCATTGTTTCTATTCCTTCCCCTTTTTTCTCCATTGTTTCTGTCCCACCTTCTTTTCTTTATCCTCTGCATCTTTCATACTTGTTTTGCATTCTTTCCTTGTTTGTTGCTTTTCCTCCTTTCACTCTCTGCTTCCCCATCTTCTACTGTCTCTACCTCCCTCTGATTTCCTCCCTTTCTTTCATCAGCATCAAACATTCATGCAGCATCAACTAGCATGCTCCTTTCTGGGACGGAGTTGGATAACAGTTTTAGACCCATTCCCTGAAACTCAAGGGTTTGATGAAGTCTGACACTTCCAATTCGGAAGCTTCCTTCTCCCTCCATGCCCTGTTAACATCTCTGAGCTTCCCTTTCCCTCAAATGTCACTCTCTGAGGCCCTGTGTGCAACCTCCAGAAGCTATTTTCACTGGCTGCAATGTTTGTGGGCTGCTGTTGAAGAGAAAACTTAAGGATTGGAAAAGCCCCATCTTTCAGGGTCCTTGGATATCTGGGGCCCTTGTTTCCAGTCTTGTGACCCCAGATTACCTTGTAACTTCTTATGACACAAGAGACCCAAAATATGAGGTTAATGGAAGAGAGGATGCAAAATAAAAATGCACTCTGGGCACGAAATATCTCACTTTGTGTTTATACTTCACCAAATACTCAGATATTGGCGTGTGTATAATTAGAAGGGGCATATTTATAAACAGAGTTTGCAAAATTAGGGTGATTGAAAAATATGGGGAATGATTTAATTATAAAATGAATACAGTAAATGATACTGCCTGTAACCCCACCACCACACAAACACACAAATGAAAAAACTCCCCTTTATTTTGGACTGTTGTTTTTGTTTTTGTTTTTTGTTTTTTGTTTTTTTCCGGTACCGGGAACCGAACTCA
>NW_004956402.1:2670-4596 GCF_000276665.1 Chinchilla lanigera
TCTACCATGGAGGAGGTGGAATGTTGGGCGGGCTGGGTAAGTAGCTTCCCCATGGTGTGGAAGAGGAAAAAGGACCACGGTATAGGCAAAACTTTGTTCAAGATCCCAGGTGATGTACATGGAATGAGTTAAAGGAATCTTTTAGGGGATCACAGAGAGAAAGTTAGGGGCTCGCTTCCACAGATGGGAATATTAGGTGGTAGTTTGGGGCCCTTGACAGCACAGTGGCTTCTCTTTCTCTCCCCATGCACACTCATGGTCACAGGCTTGTCCTGTCTGCATCACAGTGACCTCAAACTCACACATTGCTCTTAGATCTGCAGGTCCATACCCACTTTCTCTTGCCCACCTCCTTCACTTCTGGAGTGGCTCCTTGCACGTTTCTCTGTGCTTGCACCTCCGTTAGCCTCAAAAGCTGTCTCCAGTGTTGGGTGTGGATGTCAGTGGTAGGAAGCTTACCTAGCATGAAAGAGGTTCTGGGTAACATCCAGAAGAGTGCAAAAAAAAGTCCCCATCACAACTTTGCATGGGTCAACCTCTCAGGGTGGCTGTACCCAGCATCCTATCTCACACTCTGGTCTGCCCTGGACCAGTCTCCATTGTTGTGTCCATCCTTGTTAAACATATGTCGTGCTTGTGGAAAGCAGATGTGATCTTGGTCCTCCTTTGTTTGCCTTTTCTGTCTGTTTGCCCCAACTTAGAGTGTGAACTCCAAGGGCGCCGGGAAAACTGTAAGTATCTCTGTCGGTATGATCTCAGTACTTAGCTACAGTGTTTCTTGTTTGAAGGAATGAATGAATAATAAGGTGAATGGATCAGTAAATGGTTGCAGAAATGGACGAGTTTTCAAATGTACAAATGGGTGGGGGTGTGCTCACATACATCCATGTGTTACATGGGAGCATCTTGAAATTAAACTGAAAACACATCCCATTCAAGTGACCCATCTTTCTGAGCACTCTTCTCTCTCAGAAGCCCCTAGGAACCCCTCCCTAAGGTCCAAAGGTGAAAGCCATGACAAGTCAGCAAATATTCCCTCAGGACCAAGGCAGCGATGTGCTGATGCAGAGTCTCTGCCTAAGTGGTTACTTCTGATTCAGCTGAACCCCTCAATGCCTCTGCCTCCATTTCTCCTCCATCGCCATGCCACCACTCAGCCTGTATCATGGAGCACTCTCTTCATAAACTCTCCTGAACATGGGAACCACCTGATGTTATTTGGGGGAAGATTTTGAAGCCATGAACCCTACCCAGAACCATTTTTCCCAGGGGGTTGGATGCGGCTTTCAGGTAGCAGACATTGGAAGATTCTCTGGTACCTCTCTGTGCCACCAGCAGGAACTGGACAGGGTTGAGTGGGAGGAGTATTTGGCAGGTCTTGGGCTCACTACTGGCCCTGCAGCTCAGCCCTCTAATATCAATAGATCTGCGTTCTGGAGCATCCCTTGTCGGAAGCTATTAATATATGTGTTCAATACAATCATCATTTATATCCTCAGCAATACAAATACATCAGCTTGTTAATATTTCCAGGCAGACATGCCCAACTTGATTTACGTTGGCTTTGTCCATTTCAGATCTGTATACTTTCCTGGTTTTCAATTTTCCCCAGTATACTATTAATGAATAAAACTGATTTTCTCGGTCTGCTTCATTCTCTATTGATGGGATTGGAGCCAATGTCTGCTATTTCCCTGGCAGGGCCAGAGTCCCTCCAGAGATCAGAGTAGAAGTACAGATAGGACAGAACCCTTCAACCACAGCTGTGCTCCTTGGAGCTGTAGAGAGGTGCGGGGCCCTCCGTGTGTGTGATTGAGGTCTGGTCTTGTCTTGCAGATTGTTACCACAACGTCTGTGCTTTCCTAGCTCGGGAAACGGACTCAGTGCTGCTGTGTGTGGGGTGAGTTTCTCAGAGAGTTCTCAGCT
>NW_004956403.1:0-4577 GCF_000276665.1 Chinchilla lanigera
TTTTTTGGAACTTGGAATCTAACTCAGGACCTTGCCCAGGTGCCTGTGCTACTGAGCTATATATCTGGCCCAACATAACACATTTCTACTCTCTTTCATTCCCTTCCCCTCTGCCCTTCGCTTGGTTCCATTCTGATTTGTAAAAAATATCCATATTTCTTGTCTCTATATTTTATTTTGCTGTCTGTGTATTTTGGGTTTCTCATATTAAGAGAAATTATGTGATGTTTACACTTGTGTGTCACTTCATACTATGGTTTCAAGGCACCTGGCTTTTGCTAATAGTAAACTTTTATTTGGATTTATTGTTGCTTAGCGCCTCCTAATTTTTTCCACATTTCTGAATAATTTCATCTTATCTTTCTGTTACCTTCCATATGTCAATCAACTTTTAATTTTTCCAGGTTTTCTTATATATTTTGGTTTTATCATTTTGGAAACTCCCATTCATGGAGGTTGTACAGAACCTCAGATCTTTATTTCAATATATTGAGTACTGTTTGGAATACAAAATCATAGTTGATTTCTGCTTCATTCTGATTTTCAGGAGGAAGTTTACCCCAGTTCGCAGCGTGAAAGTCTCTTTCTTGATTCACTGAAGCAGTTGCCTACAACTTTCCCCTTTGCTTATTTTCATAATACTAGTATGCTTCAGAATTTTAGTCACGACCACCCTCTTTTCTAGCCTTTCAAAAGTTCATGTACGTAATAAAGCTTTTCATTGCTTGTTTCTTTCTTTCTTTGTTTTACTAATAGTGAAGTAGTCCTAAGTTCCTGATTTCTCATTTCTCTTTTGTTCATCAAGATTCTAAGATTTCCATTTTTCCGTTCTTTTGCTCTTTATCAGCAAATTGCCAAAATGTGTTCAGTTTTTGCTGCCATTTTTTCTTCACAAGAAACTATGTCTTTGGTAGTTTGTCCATTTAAGTTATGCTTTCTTTATTTTTTCTTATTTTTTTAATTTTAAGAAAGAACAATAGCAAAATACAAACAAAACAAAGCAAAGACATTAAAAATAGTATGGGGTTTCAAAACAAAATGATAGGCATTAATAGTGGTTGTTACATTACATATTGGTATCTTCAATGAAGTTGCTCCGATTAACACATGTAAGAATGGAAGATTGATCAAACCATTAAAGAGATTAAGAAAATAATAATTTAAGAAAACATTAGAAACAATACAGAGTTTCACTAGACAGGATGGTGGGAACTCACCAGTGGTTATCATAGTGCATACTGTCTTCGCATCAGTTGCTCAGATTACCAACATCGTATTGTCTCCCTAGTGTAAAAACATAAAAGAGTAATAAAAACCAAAAAGTACAATAGATAATACAAAAGAGAAAGAAATTATTCAAAGGAAGGAACAACTGGGATGAGGGAAAGAAGAAAAAGAAAGAACTAAGGCAATAGATAAATAGATAGATAGATAGATAGATAGATAGATAGATAGATAGATAGATAGATAGGATAAATTTACTAATGATGTCTGGTGGTTTACTGAAATGAACAGTTAACGCTTAAATATTTTTATATCTTCTTATTTTAAAGAGAATAATAGTAAAAAGAACAATAGCAAAATACCAACATCACAGCCAAAAATAAAACAAAGCAAAAATATTAAAAATGATACAGGGTTTCAAACAAAATGACAGTTTAAACAAAGCTTGTGCCTTTAAATAGCATGTTTGAACCTTTGAATGGTGTCTGGCCCTTTTCACTAAAACTTGTCTTCTACAGTCCACTCGTTTGTTTCTTTGGTCCCTTAAACTTTGTTTTCAAATCTGTGATGAATTTAATTCTTATTGATGTGCTTCTGTCTCTCCCTTAGTCCTTCTCACTGACATCCGCACTATGTTTTCCACGTATATATATTATGAGTTGTGAATGAAGAGTTGTGACACTCTTCACTACATTCTTCACAAAGTATCATTGCATGGTTGTTGAAGATTAGTTGGACCTGATCACAGCTGAATTATTCCTTAATACCATATCCCTACCGGAGAAAAACCAAAAAAAAAAACAAACAAACAAACAAACAAACAAATACCATATCCCTTTTTTTATTTCTTCGCAGGTGTAGATTCTAATTCATCTATTATATCTCCAATTCTATTTCAATGAAAGCTTCCAGAGTATCCATTTCACCACATGGATCATATATTATTGCATTTCTTCCAAACACAACATGTCCAACTCTTTCTCTTACATCTTAAGTCTCACAAATGTTTTCTCTGTTACGCCAAATTGTCTGAGGCAAAAATGAGAGATGCATAGGAGCTTGTAGCAGAAGAGATGGAATTCTTTTCTTAGTTTCATAAGTCATTCTTTTTCAGTTTTAGCAATGTCTTCAAGAAATGCAAATGTATAATACATATACTATGTGTACTGTAGGTACTGTATATGTAACCTAGGCTTTCTTATCTCACACTTTTCACCCCAATGAACATTAAAATGCCATTGAACCACAATCTGTCAACATATTTGATTACTTTTCTTGACACTTAAGAGAGTTTGAAAGCAATTATTTGTGCTTCAAATAAAATGATTGTAGTCCATCATCTCATAGTTCAATAATTGTTGAATCTGCATAGAAGATTATATCAATTAAGCAAGTAAAAATGTCCCAAATTCTTAACATTAGACCTTTGTATGTTCTGAACTTCAATAGAAAGAAACTGAAGGATAAATTATTGAGATTTTGCTTTATGTATGCTGCAAGATATTTCTAGGATAATTGCTTAATGAAGAAAATAATGCAACCCATAGGTCTTATTTTCTGTATGCTTTTGAAAAAATTCCTCAGATGCTATGAATGACAGTAGAAATTTTACTTTCTTTGAACTCTGCAAACATACAACTAGTTGTCTTACCTTCAGTTCTGTACTTGTTAAGTTATTCCTTTTCCATGATGCTGCCACTAACCTTAGAAGCTGTCACAGTGGCCATGAATATTTGTCAATGCCCAGTTAATATTATTACTGCTGTTTTACTTGTACCCTACCAAGGTTTTATTTTATGACTTCTTTCTAAATAGATAGACATAGATATATAGATATTATGTTCAATGGAATTTGAGGATAATTACTATCTACAGTTCTAAACCTGATCTAAAACTTACATTTTAAAACATTTATTTTTTCACTATTTTCTTTTGCCCTTTGGAGAAAGGTAATTGATTTAAACGATATGGTGATAAAATATAAAATTCTGAATGAGTTCATGAAATAAGGGATGGTGTCCTTATTTTAATATACATAAAAGATAAGCTTCTACAATTAATTCTTAAATTTCAATTTTAAAAGCATTTAGCGTATATTAGTTAATGCAGGCATAATTCTATCTGAGTCTTACTTGTATATCACTGTCTCCATTATTTCTATTACTTCTGACACTGCAATAAGCAGGCAAAAGTTCTTACTGAATGGAGAATGTTTTTATCTACCAGTGTGGTTATTAGCGTTAATTTTCTGCTTCTGTTAAAAGTTCATTTTTTTGTAGGAACATTTGGGTCAAAGAGATATTCTGACCTTGGAGAAATTAAAATTTATTTTAGTTCTGGAAAGTTAATTTTCACATTGTTTCACAGCTTATTTCATCACGAAATTAGAAACAATATCCTGGGAGTTAGATAGAGAATCCACTTAAAGCTTTGTCTATGATACATGCCAAATAATTCCTTTCTGATACTGTAGACCCAAAGATGAACCACCCAGATCCTTGTTTAAGACTGGATTCCTGTCTGAGTTCTAGACTCATATGCAAGCCTCCATCAGGGGTTACCTCTGCAGCAGAGAAACACTATGCCCAAGGTCATGCTGTCCTTGGAGCAGCCTGAGTTCAGTTAATGAATGAGATGGTGTCTAACATCTTTGGCATTTGTGCTCTAGGTGCAAACATTGTGCAACGAAGTTCCTTCAAATTCTCTATTGTTTTAGGTTTTCTTGGACCAGTATCTTAATTGGATTATTCTTCTTCATTTTTTACATACTTTTTAATTTTTTTTCCACAAGTAGCACTTGTAACTAACATCTTATACCCCAGACTCCACTTTGGTCAATGCTTCCAAAGGATCCATCTCATCACAATTGACCATACATTATAAGTTTTCCAAGCTAACCAATTTAAAACTTCTGTCTTTCACTCTAAGCTTTATAGATGTCTTCTCTTTTACCCCAAAATTATCAGAAGCAAGAATACTAGCTGGGTCCTGAATATAACTTTGCTGTGTTTTAGTTAATATAACAATCTAATTAAATAGTTGAACAAAACATTTCAATCCAATAAGAAACAACAGTGAAATAGTACTATTGACAGGCTGGTTAAGTAAGTGGCAAAAAATAAAATGAAATGAAAATAAGGGTGATACAGTGATGTATGTGCACCTATGTTCATAGCAGCACAATTTGTAATTGCTAAAATGTGGAAGCAACCCAAATGTCCATCCACTGAGGATTGGATCAGAAAATTGTGGTAGTTTTATATAATGGAATATTACTCAGCTGTAAAGAAAGATAAACTCGAGGCTTTTATAGGCAAATGGTCACAACTAGAGACCATACTCATAAGCGAAAA
>NW_004956404.1:0-4498 GCF_000276665.1 Chinchilla lanigera
CTCAAGTTTATCATGCTTTATAGCTGAGTAGTACTCCATTGTATAAAAATACCACATCTTTTTTATCCATTCCTTGGTTGATGGGCATTTGGGTTGTTTCCAAGATTTAGCTATGACAAATTTTGTTGCTGTAAACATGGGTACACATATATTGCTGTGATATGATGTTTTTAATTCTGGGAAAATACCCATAAAGGGAATAGTTGGGTCAAAAGGGACCTCTAATCCTAGTTTATTGAGGACTCTCCACATTGATTTCTACAGTGGTTGTACCAGTCTACTTTCCCACCAACAGTGGAGAAGGCTTCCTTTTTCTTCACAGCCCAGCCAACATTTGTTATTGGTTGATTTTTTGATGATAGTCATTCTTTCCTAGGGTGAGATGGAATCTTAGTGTTTTAATTTGCATTTCTCAAATGACCAATGATGTTGAACATTTTTTTCATGTATTAATTTGCTATTTGTATTTCTTCATCTGAGAAGAGTATATTCATCTCAGATACTTGTAGATATCCCTTTCTCACAGATAGGAAGAACCAAAATTGTGAAAATGGCTATACTCCCAAAATTGTCATACAGATTTAATGCAATCCCAATCAAAATACCATTAGCACACCTCACGGATCTGGAAAAGACATTCTTAAAGTTCATTTGAACTGGAAGAGACCTAGAATAGCAAAGGCAATCCTGGGCAACAAAGGCAAGGCAGGAGGCATCACAATTCCTGACTTGGAACTACTACAAAGCTACTGTGATAAAATCAGCAGGGTACTGGCAAAAAAAGAGACCCAAGGGTCAGTGGAACAGATTAGAAGTTGCAGATACAACTATAAACACACTTAGCCACCTTATCTTTGACAAAGGGGCTAAATATGTTTACTGGAAGAAAGAGCCTCTTTAATAAGGACGAAAACTAGACCCATGTCTATTACTTTAGCCAAAGGCTAAACTTAAACCCGTGCCTGTCACTGCACTACAGTCAAAATGGATCAAAGTCTAGATACTAAAACAGAAACTCTAAATCTGCTGGAAGAGAAAGTAGGTAGAAATCTTGAAAACGGGTAGGCAGAGAGTTCATGAACAAAAACCAAACTTCACAGGAAATACTTCAAAGAACAACTGGGATCTCACCTTATTAAGTTTTTGCACATCAAAAAAAAATTCACCAACAGAGTGAAAAGAAAACCCACAGAACAGCATGTGGTGGCACACACCTGTAATTCCAGCACCGGGGAGTCTGAGGCAGGAGGATTGTTGGAGAGTTCAAGAACAGCCTGGGCTACAAAGTGAGCTCAAGGCCAGCCTGCACTGCATAGTGAGACGAGACCCTGGCTCAAAATGACAAAAAGTAAAAAGAAAATCCAGAGAATGGAAAAAGTTTTAGCCAACTCTCCCTCAGACAGAGGACTTCTATCTAGAATATATAAAGTATTGAAAGAAATCCAGCCCCTCAATTCAAATTAAACTCTTGACCTTTATTTCCTTTGGAAAGAAAGAGTATTCACTTGCATGGATCAGTCTCTACAAGGTAAGACACATAATCTAGGCACATTAGTATCTACGTAGAAAGGCCTAAGGCTCACTTCTCCCATGGAGCTTTATGATGGAGATGGTGTGATAGAGTAGCCATGTTGACATACCTAGACTTGAGTAAAATAAATGGACGTACTAAAAGGAAAGGCTGTTCTGTGCAGGTAATTTTGTTGTGGTAGTGTGCTTATTTAATTGTGTCACCCATGGAGGCCGGATGCAGAGACAAGCAAGTTTATTGGGGGCCGGCGGCGGGCATTCAGTGCATGACTGAGCACTGACCCCAAAGGGCAGGGGAGGAGAATAGTTACACAGTTCTAGTTTAAGGTCTTGGGGTAGTGGTGCTGATATGATTTAGTGCAGCTACAGAAATACTACAAAGCATGGGCTTAGCTTGTGACACAAATATTTGACATTTTACATAGGGGACAAGCAGTCTTACGGCACAGCATGGGGTGGTATGGGGTTAGGTAACTATGACAACATTTACAAGAAGCAAACTTAAGGAAACAGAAACTTAAGCTTTCAAATGGCACTAGAACACAGAATGGTGTTGGTTTAATTTTCTTTCCCATATCAATTTTATACCTGGACAGATTGTACAAGTGCTGTGTGTCGACTGAGGTAGCTAGGCTTGAAGTAGAATCAGTGGTTTATGAAAGCTAAGGCTGACTAGGTACATGACTGAATGTGTTCCACTCTACACAATATTGCCACTTGGCTAATAGACTGCAAAGTGTACTTCTAGGTAACAAATTGTCCTTGATGATGTAGACTGAATGTCTTCCCTGCCCAAATTTATGTCAGATTTAATATCTAATGTGATGGTATTAAGAAGTGGGACCTTTAAGATGTAATTAGGCTGTAAGTGTGGAGCCCCATAAGTGAGATTGCCCATTTTAGAAGAGCCACAAGAACTTTCTCTCTGCTCTTATGCCTTATGCTTCATGGACTTTTTTTTTTTTTTTTTTTTTTTGAGATTTGATCTGGAATTTGAGCCTAGTTAATTACAAATCCTACAGGTTACGTAAACTTCCTATGTATTATTATATTTTTAAATTATAAGGAGAATGCATTTCTTATTATTTAAAGCTGAATTTCCAATGCCAACGTTATCCGTAGAGATAAAAATCACTGTGGTGCTCATGTTCTAATTATGCTTCTTTATGAGGTGGGACGTAAAAACTTTTCCCCCATTTTTATTGATTATAATTGACAAAATCATGTACATATATTTAAGGTATACCAGATGACGTTTTGAGATGGACATACATTGTGAAATGATTACTACAACCAAGCTAATGAACAGATCTACACCTTATATAGCAATTCATAATTTTCTCTGCTTAGAAACAGTTTTATGATTGTTATAGTCAAAAAGAAAAATGTGCTCAGCATCTCATTCTCATAGACAAATTCAAACAGTTAAGTGGACATCATTCTACGTGGTTTCTTGATTTCTCTCTACATTAATGCAGTTTTGAAAATAAAAAATTGGCAGTGTCATACATACCATTTTGTTACCTGCTGTTTCACCTGAGGGAGTGTAGTAGGCACCTTTTCACCTCAGTAAATTCATGTCAGCATCATGATCTCTTAATGATATAATTAATAACTTTTTCCCATCTTTTCCATTACCATGTATTGCACCATGTTCCTTTATCTCTTTCCTCTTATCTAACAATATCTGCCTTCTACCTTCATGTCATCTTTTATAGATTCCACAAGTTGGGGAGAACATGTAATGCTTATCAGAATCTGGCTTATTTAACATGATGATCTCCAGTTGCATTCATTTTCTTGCAAATGGCAAAATTTCTTTATTGCTGAGTAATACTCCATTGTGTATCATACACAATTTCTTTATCCACTCACCTGGTGATGGGCAGTTAGGCTGGTTCCAGATTTTGGCTATTATGAATTGTGCTGCAATAAACATGAGTATTCAGATATCTTCATAGTATTCTGTCTTTAATTCCTTCAGGTATATACCAAGGAGTCATGTACTGGGTTGTATAATAGTTCTGTTTTTAATTTTATGAGGAACCTGTATATGATTTCCATAGTGGCTGTACTAACTTACATTCTCACCAGCAATATAGAAGCGTGCCTTTTGTCCACATCCTTGCCAGCATTTGTTTTGTGTATTCTTGATCAACATTCTGACTGAAGTGAGATGGAATCTCAATGTAGTTTTGATCTGTATTTCCCTTGTGGTGAGAAGTAGTTGAATCTTTTTTCCAAGTCTGTAGGCTGTCTCTTCATTGTGTTCATTGTTTCCCTTGCTGTGCAGAAACTTTTTAATTTGATATAGTGTCATATGTTGAATTCTTACTATTATGTCCCATGCAGTTCAGGTAGTTTTTGCCTATGGCTATGGTTTCAGCTGTTTTCCCAGTTTTCTTCTAGTAGTTCTAAAGTTTCACATGTTATCCCTAGGTCTTCAATGCATTTTTAATTGATTTTTGTACATTGAAGAATCTAGTTTGAGCCTTCTATATATGTATTATGCTTGATACATTGTGTCAACTTGAGAAGTACTCAGCAGTTCTGCATCCTAGGTGTAGAGGACATACCTTTACCATTGTTGATTGTGTCAATTTGAGAAGTTTGTAGGTTTAAGTGAATCAGCAGGGAGCCAGGGTCCTCACTTTGTAATCGTCCTCATCCTGTGCAAGAGGAGGGTACTGAGATGGTGTGAGTGCTACACCCACCCAAGGGCTGGTAGCCTGCTTACCGTATAAGGGAGGAAAAGAAGCTTGAGCTCTCTCCATTTTGCTCGTGCTTGTTTTGCTGTCTTCTATCACCTTTAACTGCTGCCCTGTGCCGTGCCCCCCAGCCTTGGAGCCAGGTGATTGCAGACTGAAACCTCCACAAACAGTGAGCTAAATAAATCTTTCCTTCCTTAATTTTGGGTGTCAGATATTTTGTCTCAGCAAAGAGAGAAAAGTAACTAAGACAGCATGGA
>NW_004956405.1:0-1531 GCF_000276665.1 Chinchilla lanigera
AAGGGTTACAAGCTGATAGGTCAGAATCATCAGTATCCAGGCAGACACACGTTTTACAAGGTTGTTTACGCGGCAACAAGAACCCGGAAGCAGGAAACAGGCACCATCTTAGGGGAGCGGCTAAGGCAGCTCCCAACAGAAAAAGTCATATTTTCCATAAAAGAGACTATACAAGCATTAAACAGTTCTATATCCTAGTCTAATTATAATTGATTGCCTGGATTGGCATGACATATCTTAGGAATGCTCTGAAAATGTTACAATGAAATGTTCAAGTTCTATCTATGTTTATGAAATATTAGAAAATATATGTGAGTGCTACATAATACCAGGTACTGCAGTAAGCATATAGACTGTCCACACAGTGAAGTTACAAAAATAATGGACTGCTCCCTTACTTAGCTATTAAGTTACTTACAATAGGAAGATGGTTCCACTATGTCAAAATGTCCACTGTAGTGACTATTTTGTGAAGACATTCTTCCTAATTTTTAGCCTTGTCGGGTAATTTAATATGTAATGGATTATGTCCAACTTTATAAGTAAAACCTAGTTTTTTGTAGGGGGGTGTTTTTGCTTTTTTTTTTGCTTTGGTTTGATTTTTTGTTGTTTTGGTTTGCTTTTTGAGACAAGTTCTCAATATATAGTTCAGACTGACATTGAACTCACCATGTAGCTCACGCTGACCTTGACCTTGTGATTCTCCTACTTCAGCCTCCCAAATGCTGCTATTACAGACATGTACCACCATGCCCAGCTAACCTCATTTTTTGAAGGGAAATTTTCCCCTTAAACCTCATAGCAATACATACTTATTGTAGAAAGTGTTTGAAAATGAAACTATAAAAATCACTATTTGGTTACCCAGAGATAAAACTAACATTGTAAAGTATTTTACCCAGTTTTTAATCTTTTTTCTCATTTTACGTTGTTAATATTATTCTAGTATGTTAAAATGGTATACTGTCTCTAATTGCTATCTAATATTTCATCTTTCAGATGTATCTTAATTTTATTCGTCATGCTTTTTTATGGACATTTACTTTCCCCATTTTTTAAAATAATGAACTCTTATTATATGGATATTTTTCTGTACACATTTGTTTTTTTTTTTAATTTATTTTAAAAATAAAAAAAGAAAACATATTAACAAACAGACATCCATTTACAAAATAGCGTAAGAACAATACAGGCAATACTGAATTACAGACAAAGTGGAAGGAAATTAACAATGATTGTTGTATTACATACTGATATCTTCAAAGGGGTTTCTCAGGAAAATAGAGACACACAAGATTGATCAAATAAGTAATCATTAACTGTTCCTTTCAGTAAAGCAATAGAAGTCAGTAGTACAACTATGTTAGCTATGCTGTATATACATATATACATAATTTCCCCTTCTTTTCACTTTTCTCTCATCCCAGTTGCTCTTCACTTTTGAGCATTTTCCTTTTGTTTTACAATATCAATCATACCTCCTAATTTTTATTCACACTATCAGGTTCTGACACTAGTGAGACAATACATT
>NW_004956405.1:1636-4480 GCF_000276665.1 Chinchilla lanigera
TCGTCAGTGCATGGACATTTGGGTTGCTTCCACAATTTAGCAATTACAAATTGCACTGCTGTAAACATGGGTGCACATATATCACTGTGATACGATGTTTTCAAATCTTCTGGGAAAATGCCCAGAAGAGCAATATCTGGGTTGAATGGGACCTCTAGACCTAGTTTGCTGAGGAATCTCCAAACTGATTTCCACAGTGGCTTCACCAGTCTGCATTCCCACCAGCAGTGGAGAAGAGTTCCTATTTCTCCACAGCCTCGCCAGCATTTGTTATTGGTTGATATCTTCTTTTTGTTTTTTTTCCTGTACCAGGAGTCGAACTCACGACCTTGCGCTTGCCAGGCACGCACTGTGCCCGCTGAGCTAAATCCCCAGAACCTGGTTAATTTCTTAAGGCTAGCCATTCTTAACTGGGGTGAGATGAAATCTCAGTGTTGTTTTAATTTGCATTTCTCGAATGACTAATAATGTGAAACATTTTCTCACGTTTTTATTTGCCACTTGTATTTCTTTAT
This sequence comes from Chinchilla lanigera, assembly GCF_000276665.1. Classification (NCBI taxonomy): domain Eukaryota; kingdom Metazoa; phylum Chordata; class Mammalia; order Rodentia; family Chinchillidae; genus Chinchilla; species Chinchilla lanigera. Next base: position 2,152 of record NW_004956405.1, read on the forward strand.
CTGAGAAATGTGTATTCATCTCAGGTGCCCATTTTGAGGGATCTTTGAATTTGGGGGCGCTGATGTTTTTTAATTCTTTCTATGTTCTAGATAGAAGACCTTTTTCCAAGGGACAGTCAGCTAAAATTTTTTCCAAATTTGTTGTTTTTCTTTTTACTCTGCTGGAGATTTCTTTACATATGCAGAAACTTTTCAGTAGGATGAGATCCCAATTGTTGATTCTTTGAAGTATTTCACCATGCAGTTTGGTTTTTTATTCATGAACTCTCTGCCTACCCCTGTGTCTTCAAGATTTTTACCTACTTTCTCTTCTAATAGATTTACTATTTCTGTTTTAATATTGAGATCTGTGATCCATTTTGACTTTAGTTTGGTGCACGGTGATAGACTTGGGTCTATTTTCAGTCTTTGGCAGGTGGCAAGCCAATTTTTCCAGCACCATTTATTAAAGAGGCTTTCTTTCTTCCAGTGAATTTATTTGGCCCCTTTGTTAAAGATTAGGTGGCTGTGTGTTTGTGGTTGTTGCTGTTTCTTCCAATCTGTTCCATTGATTCTCTGGTCTGTTTTTTAGCCAGGACCATGTTGATTTTATTCCAGTAGCTTTGTAGTATAATTTCAGGTCAGGGATTGTGATTCCACCTGACTTGTCCTTGTTGCCCAGGATTGCTTTTGCTATTCTGGGTCTCTTGGTTCCAGATGAATTGAAGGAAAGTTTTCTCTAGATCTGTGAGGTATGTTAATGGTAGTTTAATGGGAATTGCATTGAATCTGTACAGCAGTTTTGGGAATATGGCCATTTTCACAATGTTGGTTCTTCCTACCCATGAACAACGAATATTTTTCCATTTACTGAAATCTTCGATCTTTTTTCAGAGCACTGTAGTTTTCATTGAAGAGATCTTTTACTTCTTTTGTTAGATTGAGTCCTAAATATTTCAGTTTCATAGATGCTATTGTGAAAGGTATGGTTTCCTTAATTTCTCTCTCAGTCTGTTCATTGTTTGTGTATAGGAATGCTATTGATTTTTTGAGCATTGACTTTGTATCCAGCTACACTGCTGAATTTGTTGTTAATTCAAGGAGTCTTGTAGAGCTTTTGGGGTCTTCCATGCAAAGTATCATGTTATCTGCAAATAATAATAATTTCACTTCTTCCTTTCCTATCCTTCTTCCTTTTGTTTCTTTCTCGTCTAATTGCTCTGGCTAATGCTTCCTGAACTATGTTGAATAGAAGTGATAGTGGACATCCTTGTCTTGTTCCTGATTTTAAAGTAAAAGCTTCCAGTTTTTGTCCATTTAGAATGATGTTGGCTGTTGGATTGTCATAGATGGCTTTGATCAGATTAAGATAAAGACCATCTATTCCTATTTTTGTAGGGTTTTTATAATGAATGCATGTTGAACGTTGTCAAAAGCTTTTTCTGCATCTATTGAGATGATCATGTGCTTTTTCTTTTTTTTATTTTAAAAATAAAAGGAAGACTTGGACAGACAACCTTTTACAAAATAGCAGAAGAACAGTACAGACAATACAGAGTTACAGACAGAGTGGTAGGAAATTAATAATGCTTGTTGTATTACATATTGATATCTTCAAAGGGGTTTCTCATGAAAATAGATAGAGACATGCAATAGTGATCAAGGACTCATTAACAGTTTCTTTCAGCAAAGAAGTACAAGACAGTAGAACAACTATGTCAACTATCTTGTATATACATACATACAAAATTTCTCCTTCTTTCCCTTCTCTTTCCCCACATCCCAGTTGCCCTTTACCCTTGAGTGTTTTCCTACCATTTCACAAAGTCTATCATACCTCCTAGTTTAAATTAACTCTTTCAGGTTTTACACTGGTGAAACAATGCAGTGCTTGCACATGTATGTCTGATTTATTTCACTTATGAGTATGGTCTCTAGTTGTGACCATTTACATATAAAATCCTCTAGTTTATCTGTCTTTATAGCTATGTAATATTCCATTCTATAAAAGTCTAATGATGTTGAACATTTTCTCATGTATTTATTTGCCATTTGTATCTCCTTATCTGAGAAGTGTGTGTTCATCTCAGTAGCCCTTTTTTGCATTGGGTCTTTGAATTGGGGATGGGGGCTGATATTTTTTAATTTTTTTATATGTTCTAGATAGAAGACCTTTTTCCAAGGGACAGTCAGCTAGAATTTTTTCCAAATTTGTTGTTTTTCTTTTTACTCTGCTGGTGATTTCTTTAGATGTGCAGAAACTTTTCAGTAGGATGAGATCCCAGTTGTTGATTCTTTGAAGTGTTTCACGTACGATTTGGTTTTTGTTCATGAACTCTCTGCCTACCCC